>NC_057798.1:155850158-155880985 GCF_018294505.1 Triticum aestivum | reverse complement strand
GCCGCCCTCAACCTCACTACCGCCGCCCTCGACCTCACGCCGCCGCCCGAGCCCGCCCAGGACCGCCGCCTCCCGACCCCGAGCCCACCCTCGCCGCCCCTACCTCCATCGCCGAGCACCTCCCCGTCACCGTCTCTCCGCTCTCTGTAAGCCCCACACCCCTCTCCCCACCCCCTCTTTCTATTTTTTCTTCCTCTACCATGTTAATTAGCAGTAGTAGTAGATGTTGATTAGTACTAGGGTTCATAGATAATGATTTTTTAGTAGTAGTAGTAGTAGATGTTAATTAGTTCAGTGGGGTTTACTTTTTGAATTGGGCTTGTTTAAATAGATGTTAATTAGGGCAGTAGGGTTTAGTCTAGAGTAATGTTTAGTTCAGTAGTTGACTAAATATAATCTATATTTGGTTTTTGAATTGAGTTTGAGAGAGCATGAGATTTGTGTAGATTTTCTTAAAGTGTCAAACGCTAGGAGATGCAAATTTGAAGTGGTCAGGATATATGAAAAGTCATGCATTGTGTTTGCACATGTTTATCTACTGTTGTAGTTTCTCATGTACATATTCTTAAGTGGTCCTCTTATATGCAACATAGAAGTGGTTCGATTGTGCCCAAGTGGACTTTTGTCGTTTCTAGGGAATGAAGCCGAGTGGCCTATGTTTTGCCAGAATGTTGATTCATTTCCATTCTGGCAAATTTTAGGTTCTCGATTTGTCCACTTTTTAGCAAAGATCATGCCGAAATTTTCCGTGACTTTCGGCATGACTTGTGCTACAAACTAGGACATATCGAGTGCCCGGGATTTGCCACACCGGGAAGGAGTCAACGTTCCTGCAAAGTATAGGCTTTTTTTATGTCATTATTCATTTTATTAGGTCTAGAATTAATTGACTAGATCTAATAGTAGGAAACATGCTAGCAACGATGAAGGATATGGTTCTGGTGACTGCGACAACGTCTACCTGGCGGCAGATAAATTTTTGAGGGAAGCCGACGATCAACGATTGATGTTGCTAGGTCCGCCTATCACATCGGAGACTGAGACCGACATCGAGACCGGTGCTGAGACTGAGACCGACGCTGAGACTGAGACCGGCATCGAGACCGGTGCTGAGACTGAGACCAACACAGAGAGTAGCGGTGCCGGTATAGAACCAAAATAAAAGAGGCAATGGCTTCGTAACAAGCTCAGGAGTACTAGACTGGTGATCACGGAGGTGGACGACCGCATTCTCGAGCCAAACGCGCCCGCGGAAGCGTGCGCGTGCTAGGACAATCAAATAGGCTGCATCGTACGGACAACCGCCACCATCAACAATGAGAAACTACAGAAGATAGATAATATGAAGCCATCCCTCCTAAAGAGGCTGCACCAGATATTCTTGTTCCTGGGCTGAAATGAAAAGGATTATAAAGATCCAGATAAGGACCCGGCAATGAAGAAGATAAACAAACATGCGATGACCAAGTTTAGCGACGCGTTGGCCGCCTAGAAAGCACGGGTGAAACATTGGATCTTCAACAAAAAGGAACTCTACTATGAGATTGTAAAGGATAATCCGACAATCACGGAAGAGCATTTTGAAATATTCAAGGCGGCTTGGGAGGCCGAAGCTGCCAAAAAAAGTTGAAGTACATGAAGGGGCTTCAACAGAGGAACATGGGGTGCCACCACCTCGGAAGCCGTGGTTACGGCGGGAAGAGGTCCACATGGGCCAAGGAGGATGCGAAACGCGAGAGTCTGGGCATCCCAAACCCCTTGGCGGACTTCACTATCCCGTAGGAGCGTGACGTACTCAGGGCATGGCACCATTGGGACTCAGTCAAGAAGGTTTTCAAGACGGACCCGATCACGATGGAGTTCATGAGACTGCTGGTAATTTTAGTTTCTGATCAATTCGACTGCATGTTAGTCATATTTGTAAACAATCCTTGTGCCTTTTGTAGAGAGAGCAGCACAGGATTGTGGCCGAAAGCAACTCGCCGTCTGAGGCATTGGCAAGGCCCAAGTGGGACACTCCATTCAACCGGGCGTTGACCATATTGAAAGGACTTTTGGTGGAGACTCGATCGTCGTATGGACGCGTGCACGGTGTCGGAGACGGCGCCATGTGGAAGAAGTACTACCGTGAGACCACGGAGGAGAGAAAGGAAAGACAAAGGTTAACTGAAGAAATCATCGACAAGAAGGTTGAGATTGCGGTTGAGAAGAAATCATCTAAGATAATCGCAACACCGGTAGCTGCCGCAAAACAGGTGGTTGCAAATATGTCTATTGTCTTGGTTCCGCCCGTTTTCAATTGGAGCAGGAAAAATCCAAAAAAAATGCAGCGAACTTTCCCCTTGCTGACTTCTTCGGGAGCTGCTCGACTAGCGTTACACCAGCACGTGCACCTGCACTAGCACCTGCATCTGCTCCTGCACCTGCTCCCGCACCGGCTCCTGCACCTGCTCTGACACCGGCTCCGGCACCGGACGTGCTCGGTGGTGCTTTGTCTTTGGCTGAGCTCGACGCCCTCACGGTATTTGTCACACCGGCCCTCTTCAATAAATGTATAATCTCTTGTTTCCATTTCCTTTCAGATGTCTCACGTCGCAGACATGTCTTTGCAGGCCGACGTAACCCCGTGCACCATATTGTACACCATCGATGACCAGAAAGTGGACGTGGGGAAGGTGACGATAATGAAGCCGGAGGAACAATTGTTCCATGGCCGGCCGATCCCCCGGACGTCTTCAAGGTTTCCGTGGCTAGTGTCAAACCGGGCCACGAGAATTTGGTTCCTCCATTACTAGGGGGAGATGACGATGAGACCCCGCGACGGCTTGGCGATTGCAAGACGTGGGTCCTGTTATGGCCAAAGAGTTTGCTTCGTCTGGAGGCGGCCGGGAGCACACCCATGAGCACGCAGTTAGGTATGAACATCAACACCCCACCTACCCAATTAGCGTCGGCTGTTGTGCTGGGTGATAGCGGATGGGGTGAGGAAGAGGCTCCATTAGTCGCTGGTGACATCGCCATAGATGACGATGAGGATGACGATGACACTCAATAGTATTTCAATACTGGCGCCTACTTAGGGTTTGAGCGTCATGAGTCGGTGCCTGAATTGCCGCCTCCGGAGTCTGAACGTATTATGGACGACCTTCCGGTAGCAAAGAAGCCTAGGAAGAGACCAAGGAAATGCAACAAAGCTGCTTCTATGATCCAGCCACCTCAGCAGCCTCGGGTTCAAGACCGTATAGATATCCCCGGTGCGGCAAAATGGCATATCTCCAGTGAACCAATCCTACCTAAAGCAGTGTTATGGGCCAGATTCAGCAATCTAAGGAGACTTCATGACGATGTGCTAGAGATAGAGAAAGGACTCATCGCCTCCAAAAATCCAGGATACCCACTCTACGGGGTTAACGTGTCGCGACAATTGTCGTACGTCGACACATTCCCCACGGAGAAGTTCTTCCTTCGATTCGATTACATCTTTGACATGTTTCACTTGAAGGAGCTGGATTTTACGTTTGCCCGCCTTTATGCCTTGCACATGAACTACCTCATCGGGGTTGAGCACATACCTTATATCCGTGTCGCTGACCCGTACTTCATGCACGAGGACTTCTTGGGAGTCTGCGCAGAGCACCATCAATACGTGAGGGAATACATCGCCAATTTCATGCTCGCCAATAAGGACAAGGAGGCGATTCTCGTTCCTTATCATCCCTTGTAAGTCATCCGCGCGGATATACTTCCTTCGATTTCAATCATTCTTGCACAGCGGAGGCTAATTAATTTGAGGTGTACTTATTTTGCGCAGCGGCGGGTGCGCCGTTCTCATCATCTTGTACCCCCGATACTCCCACGCTCTTTACTTAGACTCATCAAAGAACATTAACAAAAAGGATTACACCCACATCAAGTCTGTTCTCGACAATGCTATGTTTTACTACGGCACATGGGGTGGAGAGGTTAGGGACAAGAAGAAAAGGGACGGTAGGCCCGCCTTCAACCATAAGACCGACTTCTGCTGCATCTAGCAACCGAGTGATTCTCTTAATGATGGATTCTATGTCCTACACCACATGCTGGAGTACAGACGGGATCACCAAAACCTTCGCATGTCATCTAGATCCGGTGATGCCCATATTCTACAATGGGCAAAGAACTTAGGAGATATCAGGATCATCGACTTCGAGCTGAGTTCTATCACATCCAGCGTGAACTTGCCCAAGTCATCATGAAGGAGGTCGTCGAAAAAATAGGGATGTTCTACGAAGAAGGACAAATGTCACGGGAAGACGTCCGAACACGCGTAGCTGGTCAACGTCTCGACCTGAGGCCTTTCACTAAGCTCGGGGACTATCTCCCTAACTTGGATGGATGGCACAACATGTTGGAGTGATTGTCGATATATGACAATGTGTCCGTTTAGTCCATACTTTTTGCATGACAAAACTTTGAGTTGTGCACGATGAAACTTTATTTGTGATGTAGTTAAATCGTCCTCCTCGACTAGCGAAGATCACTCTAGTTAGGGCATTTTGGGTATGATGAACTTTGTTATTTATGCTTATGATATGTTCCTTCTATTTTTGCCAAGTCTGTCTCTTTCTGTTGCTCAACTATATATGTTGCATATCATCGACTCATGTGACGATGCAGGTGCATAGATCATCGATGGTGAAGAAGTGCTACGCCAGGAGTATATATACGACGAGTGGCCGGAGTGTCAGGCCCAGGTGTACCGGTTTCCGGTTTCCGAGCGACAACCATTAGTTAGTTTAGGTTCACGCTAATGCGATAGAGGGATACGAACTCATGTACTGCATAGTTCCGCTCTCACTCATAGTGATAGCTCTTCTCACATATATCATCGTTTAGATGGATGACGATGTAGTTGCAAGTAATCGAGACTTGTATCACTATTTTCGAGATGATGACGACATACCACTTTGTGTTGGATGATGATTATGATGATGACATGATTTGATGAGACTATTTGTATGTATATGCTATGATTACATTTGTATGTGTATGATATGCTAAAGATTATTGTATAAAGCCTATTCAAATACAAAACAAATATGCAGAAAAAAACAGAAACTAATAAAAAACTAGCAGTAGCGAGGGGAATAAAGTTAGCAGTAGTGCTCCCTTACCAGTAGCGCTTCCTGCTAAAACGCGCTGTAGATATTAGCAGCAGCGCTCTGCACTAAAGCTCGCTACTGCTAGCCATGTATAGCAGTAGCATGGGATGACACGCGCTACTACTACATGTTAGCTGTAGCGCCTTATCAGTAGCGCGGCATCCCGCACTACTGATAGGCAAAATACCCGTGCTACTGCTAGGGTTTTCCCTAGTAGTGGTTGTATCACCATCTCTTCACCGAACTAGTGCACCTATACAATTTACCATTGTATTGGGTGTGTTGGGGACACAAGAGACTCTTTGTTATTTGGTTGCAGGGTTGCTTGAGAGAGACCATCTTCATCCCATGCCTCCCACAGATTGATAAACCTTAGGTCATCCACTTGAGGGAAATTTGCTACTGTCCTACAAACCTATGCACTTGGAGGCCCAACAACGTCTACAAGAGGAAGGTTGTGTAGTAGGCATCACATGTCTGCCAAATCGAGAAAAAGAAAAGATAAGGAAGCAAATACATCATATGATGAGCCAAAGCGCCACATAGATCTTTTAGGGGAAAGAAACATCATGAGAGTGGAGGACAAGATAGACATGTCTGATGATTATGAAAAGTTTCATGAAATTCCTCCCTTCACAGTGATGATTGACCAAAGCATCCTGTTAAATGATGAAGATTATCCATGGTTACGGTGCAATAATGAAGGGACACACGCGAAAAAAAGAAGGAAGAGTGAAGACTTTCTCTCTAGTGAGTTTCCGGACTTAGCTGGAAATTCCCAGTTGGGACAAACTGATGGGAATCTTTGTATGAGTAGGGCATTATGGCATTTGAAATATGATTTTTGAACAATTATTTAAAAAGTTATGAATTTTCAATTATTCCTATCCTTTTAGCATTATAATTATAAGAGGAGTTAATCAATGCAATTATGTCCAAACAAAATAAGAATGTCTTCTGAGCATTTTCAATTATTCCTGTCCTTTGAGAAGTTTTGGTTGCTTTCTGGTGAAACACTTAGGATAACATATCAGATGGTAGGATAATTCGAGTAACTGTTCGACATGTGAAAAGCATGATCTCTTCACTAGTAGAAAACAAGGCTTTTGCTTCATGCCGGGCCAGCCCATTAGTCCCGGTTCAGTCACGAACCGGGACCTATGCCCCCACAGGTCCTGGTTCGTGAGGCCAGGGGGGTCGGCCGGGCCTCGTGGGGCATTGGTCCTGGTTCTTCTGTCCCCTTTGGTTCCGGTTCTAGGCACGAACTGGGACCAATATGCCTCGCTCCTGGCCCACCACCATTGTTCCCAGTTGGTAGCTTGAACCGGGACCAAAGTGTGTCCTTTAGTCCCGGTTCCATCCACGAACCGGGACCAACGAGATGCCTATATATACCCCCTCACCCGCGAGCAGAGCACTCCACTGCTCTGTTTTTCTGGTCGTCCGTTAGAGAGTTCTGTGGTGCTCTAGCTCGCCTCCTATGCACATGAGGTATTCGATGAAATGCCCGAGCGACACTTAAGCTTTCTCCTCTCGAAGCACCTTGTCCAAACTCCATTTTCCTCGAGATTTGTCTAGGTTTGGCGGTCCATCCTATCCTGTCCCTGTGATCACCGCCGTTGATCGCCCGCACCAATCTCATCGCCTGCACCGCCGTGGTGAGCCTCTTGATCTTATCTTCTTTGTAAAATAAAAAAGATCTTACTTGTTTGATTTAGATAAATACTTGTGCAATTTTCTTACTTATTATTATTTTTTATTATATAGTGCGATGGTTTTGGTATCCACCTCCGCCGGCCCTTGTCCTGTCTATGATTCAGATGTGGTATATATATTTTCTTTTATAACTATTAGTTTCAGTTAGTGTTTATGACAATTATGCCAAACAACATAGGAAACCCCCCATAAAGAAAAAAAAACTCTACAACGTTTTGAGTATATGTTGTAAAATTCAGAATAGATACACATATATGGGTTGTAGCATATGCGTTGCAGATTTGCAGCTCATAACCCTATCATGATTACTAGATCGGCAACGCGCCTTGGCGCGAGGGTTCTGGTCCTAACCTTTTGTCAAGCAGGTAATGCTAAATCAGTAAGAAGCACGCCCTGAAGTATGTAATCAATGCATGGTTCAACACCAAAAGCAATGCAAATCTTTAACCTTGTGAATTTTCCAATCAAAGTACATATCATAGAGTACAATTGAGGCACATCAAGCTCGGCACAAAGGAATAGGCCAAGTAATGTTTAATAGATCAGGCTTAAGTAGCACATAGGGCAGCAAGATAGTACAAAATATTGAAAGCGAAGCATTTACACACGAGGCTAGTGACAATCAGATAGCAGTCCTTCGCCAAGGACGGTTGAAATTCCTCGTCACTCAAAGAAAAGTTGAGTAGCATTGGCCTGAAAGTGAAGAAAAAAACATTATTCCTAGAGAAGATATCTCAACATTTTTACAATAATAGACATCTACAGTGACCAAAAAGGAACTATTAAGAAAGCAAGATTAGTAAACTGACATCAAGCAACATATTCCTGGAAACATTTAGCAAGATTAGTAAATTGACATTCTGTAGACCAAGGAAACATACATGTCTTTGACCAACCTAATTTAAAGGAGAATTTCTTTCAACCTTTGACCAACCTGTAGTTATTGTCACTCTTCCATCCACACCTTATAAAAATGAATAGAGGAGTAAAATAATAAAACATGGTGCTTTAGTTAATGCAACAAAATATGAACCCTAACAAACATGAAGGCATAGGATGATGGTTAAGAAAGTCAATAGCAAATAAGTAGTGACAAAGTAGGTCACCTCACTTAATCTACCTTCTGCAATATACAATACGATCAACACTTCTTTGTTTCATGTAAAGACCAGTACCAAGTCTGGGTGTTAGTGAAACAGTTAATGGAAAGACCAATGTTGGGGTTTGTAATGTTTCAAATAGATACTCTACATAGTAGGTGACAGATGCAAATCCAATACTTTGTTACGAGACACTCTTGATTGTTGATCGGATGTTTTCCCTTTATTAGTACATTGTACAATTTTTTTGCTGGTGAGAATAGGCAACCAATACTAACCCTGTCATACAACAGTTTAGGTCCACAATGTTGTTAAAATCAATTCCATAGATCCATCAAAATAAAATGTTGTTCACAAACCATTCTCTTATGGAAGACCAAATTTTAGCAGTACCAAAATGATCCACGGTGCTACTGGTTTTACTAACATGACGAATCAAATCCACACTCTAAAAATGAATTACTAAACACCTGATTAGGCAGAGGACACATTTTCTATGGCTTAGGCAGACCAAATTAAGGAGAACTGAGAACATATTTGTTAACGTCACAGGGTGTATAATGTACAATGTTCTCAATTCTACTGACTATGAAACATGTGTTCTCTACGGTCTTACAACATTATAAAAATTATCTTATCAACGACTGCATTAAGAAAGAGAACAAAGAAGTCCTAGCAAAATAGCAGATGAGAGCACATTTTAGTATCCACATGAATGAGGTACACATGATGCTAGTCCTTGTACCACCTAACTATCATTTTAACTACAGGCTTTGGATCTTCAGTTGGATAAATCACAAGGCTTTGGTTTCAGTTAGATTTGAAAACTTTGGGCCTTCGGACAACAAATGTACCAGCAATCAAATGTACCTTCTACTGACCTGGGCGTCAAGGTTGGGGGTGACGGTGACCTCATCGTCGGGGTTGACGCTGCCAGCAACCTTGGGGTCGGGGTAGGGGCTCCCGGCGATCTGGCCATCATGTCCTAGTGCAGTAAAGAGTAACATGTTTTCAATATTGTAACAAGCATCAACTAAAGAAGTGCACCTATATGTAGAACAAGCACATCTGTTGCTAGCTCTCATCTCACATCACATCTTAACCCATTCATGTACAAAGACTAACAATCAATCATGGCAAGAATCTGAACCCTTTGGCTAACAAGTTGAATAAAATAGAGAAGTAAAGGATAGAGGAGAAGAGGACATTGGAGGGGAGTTCATACCTGCAGAGGCGGATCTCAGGTTGGCGTGGGTGGCACTCTGGGGTGGCGCATGATCCGGCAAGCCGCGTGGGCTCAGGGGCGGCTGGAAGAGCAGTGTGCCGCCGGCGGGCAGGCCGGAGGGGTGGCGGCTCAAATCGTAAAGAACTGCATGCCTTTTATTTGCTTCATATGAACTGAATTTCAAATCAAGAGCAACAATCAGAAGGGTTTTAACCAATATATCTGGAAGACATAGAACATAACAAAGAGGTAAACAAAGCAAGAGCTCCAAAAACTAAGTAACTTGACCCAAGAAGCATGATAGCAGGGCACATCAAATCAATAATCAGAAGGGCATAAAGGAGTGGAAGATAGAAATTACGGGGAGGCAGAGTAGGTCACCATGCCTCTGAGGCAAGAGAAGCATTGGGGTCCATTCTTGGCCAAGTTCAGATATGCAATGTAGGAGTACGAACAGGAAGGTCAGTTCGTCTGCACCACCGCTATACATCTTCAAAGGCACTGCACGACAAAAGAAAATTGGTGCACTAACTAAAACAAATAATAAATAAAGATTCATTTGAGATTAGCGATATCAGACTGTATAGAGAAGCTAACTTCTAGCAACTGAAAATTATGAGCAAGACAGATTATATACCAGAATAAACATAGCCTCAATTATGGAGTTCAGGTTAACTGAGTTCAAGCAGATGTCATCGTTATAGGTGAAGCGCAGCCTGGTCCTGCTGTTCCTCTTCCTGATGCTGTAGGGCGGCAGAATTTCCCCTCTATTGAACACCTCCACGTACATTGCGCCCCTGGCCACGAGAAGCTACAATAATAGTCCAGGGAGGGAGGAGATATATCAATAAGCATAATGACAAATGCCAATAGATTTGATACAATTATACTGCACACTATTTCCGAATGCCACAAATTGATTGCCTGAGTCAAATCTATAGTACCATTGTATCATGTCAAGGCAATAAAGTCAAATCTACTGGCAAGTACATGCAAGGGCCCTAAGAACTCCAAAGGATGGTGCACATCATGCGAGGGCCCAAAGCACTCCATGATTTGATACAAGGTAAAATGATAACAAAGGACAAATGAAGTAGAACAATCAGTACACAAGAAAGCAAGGAAATAGTAACATGCACATCAAAGCAAGGTAAACAGATAAGATAAATACCTAACATAAGGGATTACTTCTTCCTGCCTTTCTTGCCCGCACTCACTGGGGCAATAACATAAACAAATGGTTCAAACCTGAAAACCATGGACACAAGGGGGAAAATCATATCAGGCAACAAACATGGGTACATTTTCAGTGGAACGATGCCGACTGGCAGAATAACAGTAATCACCTCTTTGCATCAGCTCATCTTTCTCGACGATGTTCTTTTGGACGATCTTCTCACTAACCGAATTTGCCGTCTTGTCGGCCTGTAATGGGAAGTATGACCTTGAAAATGGGAAGTAATGTGATCACGGAGGCATGGCGACCAAGTCTATAGAGCATAGGAAAAGAGGAAACTGAATTTACCTCAGGTAACATGCCAACTGAAGCCCGATAGTTTAGAACTATTCCCTGCAAGATTGATGGATGCGTAAGTGGAGTTGTTGGAGTCATGATGACATCACCTTCTTCAATACATTCCAGGAAGCTGTTGATATTATTTCTAGCACCTCAGTGTATATGTGGTTACCCTGGCAGTCGAAGAACTATTGTGTAAGCATTTGTGAGAACAGGAATTAAAGAACTGTCTAGGCAACAATCACATAGACGATAGGATGATTGTACCCTAGCGGTATGTATCCGTAATGGGTCCATTATCAGTCCCACCATGGTGCTGCCATAGTCGTGAGACATACACACGGATACGCCAAATGGTATTTCCCTGACAAAGCAGGGAGACAAGATTGAACTCCATCTGTAGAAATAGCAATCATCAAATATTAGATAGCCTCCGGAGAAAAGATTAGAAGACAGAATACTCATTAGAAACAAGAGATAAATAATGCAGAATGGGAAACCCAAGGTGTTACATGGAATGACCTTTTTTCAGAAATAATTCAACTCTATCGTGAAGCAAGCTATGAACAAAACAAGACCAGACCATTCATAGTATATACAGTTATTGAAGAGCAAGTATTATATAAAATTTAGAGCTAAGTATCATTAAGGCTCCTTTAACACAAACAGAGATAGCATGATCATAATATACATATAAACACGCTGGCAGTAGGAAGCCTCGTTATCCATGCACCCCAGAAGAAGGACATCATACACACAGATAGGCATCGTTATAGATGACACGAGCAAAAGCACAACTATTACTAACTATTCTTAGATTTTAATACAAAACAAATCCACCTAAAAATAGTACTATCATGGATCTAACACTGTATCAAGAAAAGAAAAGGAGAGACATGTACTAATTGGACACTGAAGGCACATCATCTCCTAAGATACTATGGTAAAACTACAACTAAGCTTAAAGTTATACTTTTTTCATAGAATAAGAACTGTACCCAGATACATGACCCCAGATGATGCACCCTTCTTCTCGCCTGCGGCTGGGCGACAACTACATAATTTCTTGCCTTGCACTGACACTACGAATTGTAACCTATTCAGGAACTAAAATAAATGAATTCCTTACCTACTACATTTTGTGAACCAAAATAAGTGGGACCATATCTAGAGTATCATTTTGGCAGAATCATTTACCTATGCATGACTACATCATCTTTATGTGGGCCTTGCTACAACATGTGGTGATTGTTCTGCACATAAAACAATCTATCAGAAAAAGATTATTTCTTCCTCTATAAAATTTGTCTAAATAAAGTACACAAAATATAAGCACATTTATATACTTGTGTTGTCCTACAAATTTAACTAAGCAAAGCAATGAGTGTAGGAATCTAAATTGCAATCTACACCATACTAATACACAACCGAACAGTATTGGAACCAAAAGATCAGTAATATATATGTGGATACAAACAATATATAGAAATGCAGTGTAAGCCATACTACTATGCAAAACAGTATTGGAACTAAAAGATCAATAATATATGATAATGTTCCTTGGTTATTGCTAAGAAAAACTTCTCGAGTATGCATGACTCTTGAGATAGGACATAAATTAAGATTGTTTCTACCACCACTATCGAGACATCCATGTTTTGTTTTTGAACTCGGAGGATGCAAGGAAGTGAGATTAATTCTATCCAAGACGAACATGCACTCTTGTTCCAGTCTATTAGTATAATTTTCCATCGGAAGTGTTAGCTGCAACAAACAAAAAGCCTGATTAGTAGATTCACCATAACAATTGTATGTTTGTTCACCTGGAATAATGCATCATGCAACAATTTGTTGGAATTGAAGTATCCAAATTACTATGAATGATGTCAGGTTTGTTTATTCTCGACACTTTGAAGCCCTGAGTTACCTAATCAAATCAAAGTGTATAAAATAGATAAAGTAGAATGCTCATTGCCTACCTGCTGCAGCAAAATAATTTCTGAAGGTTTCCTGTTTTTGCCATCTTTAGGCATTGGCCAAAGTGTGCAGTGCAGAGGATCTTTTGGTTCTTCCGAGATCTGAAACAAATTTTTCACAAAGAAGTGTAAGCATCAATTGTTTTGCTAAAGACGATTCTCATGATAACAATGTAACAAGGAAATTCCTTGGCCCTCTCAGAATCAAGGGCCAGTAAGATGGTGTCAACTTGCAAGATCAAAAAAAATTGAAATTGAAATAGCCAGTGGAAGGCATAGTGGGGCTACGGACGTACCTAAGAATCAGAGGCACACACACAAAGAACGGCGCTGGAGAAGAGAGTGGTATGCCTAGCCTGCAGTTCGTTCAGATCCTGAGGCACATTCAACACCGTGGACACATCCGACGTCTCCAGCTCATCTGCGCAACCAAAATCCTGTCATCAGTCAATCCGGCACTCCGAGTCACCTAAACCGAACCATGAGTAAACAGTGCCTTGCAAGGTATACGTTTACACAAGTCTTCCACATAGGGCATGCACCATAAAAGGAATAGGTGATATTAAGCTACTAAAGCCATAGACAACAGCAAAGGACCGATCTGGTCCTAGGCACAAGAACCAACAATCAACTAAATCATACCGAGTCTACAAGCAGTCCTATGCAGCAAGAAAAGCTTAACAGATTAATACATGTTATCCATGGTAATGTAATATGGCAGAATTGCTCTCTGAACTACAACCCAAGCATGTCAGAGCAGCACCCAGCACTCATGACGACATGGAAGCGCTCTCTGAACTACAACCCAGAATAAACACATGCAAAGTTTTCTCTAAATGTTAATATATGCATGCTTTGACAATTTTCTAACCCAAACAAATAACTCAAAACCAACCCATGTGGATCTGGAACAACACATTTAAATCCTTATTAATAAGGGCAATCATTTATTAATAAGGGCAATCATTCTTAACAGTAATCCACAACTAAAAAACCAAGAAAAACCTTAGTGGATCTAGCAGGCATGAGTGATTACCGATTAGCAAAAAGGGGAACCGGACCAACAGAGATAAACACATAAGAGTGAGAGAGACATGAGATCCTCACAATAGCACCACCATGTTCAGCGACTTGCACAGCTCTCACTACATCGACGCCTGTTGGTTTCCTGTATGGAGCAGCAGAAAAAGGGGATCAGAATCATGTGTGTATGGACGTCTTTGAGAGAGATAAATGGCACTATGGCAGCAAGGAGCAGCCGCACTACACACTGCTGGAATTGAGACCACCTACTGCTGCTGCTCCTTGCTGCCATAGTACCATTTATCGATGTTCAATGCAAGAAGAAAGCAATCGGCCACAAATTAAGCAATTAATCAAAGGAAGCACAGAGTAACGTACATATGGTGATGAGCAACCAGCTTGTTGGGAAACCTTTGCTCCAGCCAGCACAGGGGCTTCCTCGTCTCCCTCCCCTACTGCGGCACTGTCGTCGTTCAGCAGGCCCAAGTTGGCACTGCCCCATCACATTTGAACAAATTGAATTATTAATAATACAAATCATAGGCACCAATAATAACTGGAAATGGCACCAAAGAACACATTGACGAATCTGAAGCTTCAGGACAACTCACAGTGGTTATTCTCGAAGATGAGTACGACGGGCAGTTCCTACAGCACAACTTGTTCAGCGCCTCGAAGAGCCAGACCTGGCTGGACGCACCGAGGCTATAGGTAGGAAGCGCTACCCCCCTTCGCCTTCTGGTGGTGTCATGTAAATACACACAGTTGGTTGCTTTGGAGCAAACCCAAACTCGCCTACAACAGCATCCAATCAAACCACAGACTGGGCGGCGGTGTGCTGCCCACAAGCGTTCTAAGTGAACCCCCCGCCTCCACCAGGAAAAAAACAGCTAGAGGATCCTCTTCCACCACCCTAGGCAAAACTGTTCTGAACCGAAGGAAGCAAATCAGTTTGTTTACCCTGTTTTTACAGATATGTAGAGGTAGAGGGAGAGGGGTTACCTGGTAAAGGAGCTTCTTGAGGATGAGCCCTGCAGCGTCAATGACAGTGTGCAAGAGGCCGGAGAGGACCCTTCGGTCTGTGCCGGTCGAGAAGAGGTCGCCGCTGCCATTCACGGCGGCGCTGGGGGCAGAGAGGCTGTGAATCTTCTCGTCGATGACCTGGTCGCGCAGGAGCGCCTCGCCAGAGGCAGCAATTCCTGTGCTTTCTCCCGTCGTTGGGGATGCACCAGGCCTGCCTGTCGCTCTCCTCCCGAGCATGGCGAAGACGAGCTCGGCGGATGGAGAGGAACGGTGAAGGAGAAGGCGGCATGGTGGGTGGGCGACGGAAGGGGAGGAGGCAGAGCACGGGGGCGGAGGACGGCGGCGGCGGCGATGAGACGCATCGCGCGCGCGTGCAGGAAAGTTGTGGCGGCTAGGGCAGAACTTGGCTGCTCCTCCTTGCCGGGATCCACAGGCAAAGGTGATGGGGTGGGGAAGGGGGAGCTCAGGGAGATGGAGCGGTCGTGGCGCGAGGGGAAGGACGGAGGAGAGTGGCGGCGCAGGGTAAGGAGGGAGGAGAGTGAAGCGGCGGCAGCGGGCGGGGAGGATGGCTGGTGGGCGGCGGCGGGGAAGGAGGAGAGGGAGGCGCTGGTGGGGAGGAGGACACGCGAGTGCGGGAGCGAGGCGGCTAGGGTTTCACCAGGAACGTGGCCACCTTTTATACCCCAGTGCGTGGAATGACGAAAATGCCCCTGGCGGGGCAGTATAATTACGCGCGGTGGCACGGTCGAGGTGAAACTATTCATTGCAGCAGTAACTTTTTTTATCCGGCGGACGAGGTCACTCTAGGGCTCGATCCGACGGCTCAGATTCCATCAAGCACGCAGATCCAACGGCCAGGAACGCCAAGCGGCTGAGGAGGATGGAGGTTCACTAGCATTCTTATTACTCGATTCATTATACATATATAATAAATAGGGGAAAGGAGAGGGAGGCGCGCGATAAACAGAGAGCACGACTCCCTCGTCTCTCCCAAATCGCCGCCACCATTTCACGGTTTACCCTGCTCCCATTTCGCTCGCCGCTACTACGGGAATCGCTTTTGCTTTCTTTTTCTCTGGCTACTAAGATGTTTCAGTTCCCCAGGTTGTCTCTTGCGTGCTCATGGATTCAGCAGGCAGTTAAAAAGGTTAACCTATTTGGGATTGCCTCGTCTTCCTCCTCCGACCCGCCTCGTCTCCCTTGCACCGACCCTCCCCACCTCCCACCTCACAGCTCCGGAGGTTGCCAGATCCGCCAAATCCTCACCCATACGTCCCTCTTGCGTCCCATCCCGGTCTCTTCACGCGGCTCCTCGCCGCGCTACACGCGGCGGCTGCATCAGGTGATGTCCGGTGAATCCCGCCAGCGTGAAGCACTGCCCGAGGTCCCTTCGCTCCGTGGAGCCCTCCTAGCCAACTAGATCCATCGCTCGTGGCCACCACAGCCCACCCGTGACCCATCCCCATGGCTAGGGATTCGGGTGTCGAGTCTGGTGCCCGTGGCCATGTCATCGTCATCCTCGTCTCATCCGGTGAGTGCATCCCCTCCCCTGACTTCATCCTCTCTCTCTCTCCCTTCTCTAACCTCTGCTCTTCACTTCTCATGTAGACGTGCGGGAAGGAAAGTCCAGTGGACAACCTTGCTGCAGCTCGGGATGAAGCAGCCACGAGCTTCCTCCTCCTCCGGCTTCAGGTGAGTTGCTCTACTCCTCCCTCTGCTCTGGTTCGTGCCAAATCAGGAGAATTGTTGTTCTGGTGGTGTTAGGATTTTCTACTGCTTGGGATCAAGTGCCTGCTGGTTGAGGTCAATTTGATTTTGTTTTGATCCTAAAGTGTCAAATCAGAGGAGGACCACATGTTGGACTGAGTCCCGATGTGTTGAGGCTGGGAAGGTCGGCATGGCCTCCAACCAAGGCAATACTCCTTACTATGTTGCTGCCTTGCAAGCAGTAGTGGCTAGAAATCAATCCCTAGCTGCATATTCTTTCTAGGTAACATCATTGTAGGGAGGGATTCTGAAGCCCATCTATGAAGTAACCAGTGTGTTTGAGGCAATTAGTACAAAAAACACCAGGGTATAGTTAAAAATATGGTTGGGTCTAATTAATACAGTATATATCTCCAAGGCCCTAATTATTTTCTTTACCAATCTTTAGTATTCTCATGTTTCAGGTTTTGTCCAGGGCTAACATACATTCTTTTAGGCTAATTACTAAATCAATCTAACGATGGTTCATGTGGCAGCGGAGGTGTAGCAACGGCAGTTTGAAGCAGATTAGGCGCCCGCGGGCGTCAATGACGGCAAGGTTGTTGAGTGAAGGAAATGGCGGTGTGGCGATTTGTGTCCTATTCTCCATCTTTTAAGCTCATAACAGAAGAAAGAATGATACAATCGACTTTATCACTATTGTTTTTTAAGAATAAAAACCTTTTTTGTACGCATGTATTGATGAGTACTCCTCTTGACTCGATTGTGTTGTAGGGAATGAAACCATCTAGTTGGGGTGGTCTGCAGCTCTGGTCGCCTCCAGCAGCACCACATAATAAAAGTTCCAAAGAGTAGTGTTGCATTGCTGCCTCCAGCCAACCACAACATAATCATTGGATGTATTTCTTATGTAGAAGATTTGAGTGATGTACGTGTTTATTTCAGAAAACATTTCTTAATGAAGGTTTATTATAAGACAGATATTCCGGTACATTAGCTTTAGTTTTTTTTTGCTAACTAGAAAGTGTGGTTTCCTTTCTTTACACGAACTCACTAAAGCATGGGATCCATTTGGGGTTCCTAGATAGCTAATTTTAGGAGCACACAAGATTTAGACTCCTGCTATGTAATTAAAGGAAATCACAATATTGAGCAATATCCTCTGTATATTTACTAACCACGGATCCCTGACTTTCAAATATAAATTATAATTTCAAAAGTTTATTAATAGGAATGATAAACAGTATTTATAAATGCCTTTATGAGAATAAATTTATTTCTTCCACATGGAAGCGAACACAACATCACATGTAATATTTCTCAATTAGTTAAAGTATGCTTCCTTTAAAAATTATGTTTTTTATTTTCTTCTTACATAAAAATGTCCTAGTTATACATGGCAAACTAAAATGGTCTTGCAGACGCACTGGTTGATGACTAGTCTAACTAGCTCGGGGATAAAGAGTAAGATGTAAAGTTGCCAAGATAGTAACTAGGACACATAGAACGGGACGAATATAGATTCTCTTCTTTTATTAAGTAGGAATGGAACTTAATGAAGCTTTACTTGTGTTGTGCTGTTCTAGAGATGCATGAGACACCTGTAACCTTTTCCCCTTGGCTTTGCAGCTGCACGCACCAACTTGTGGGGGACACCATGGAAGGTATACACTCTCCCTTTCTCTACTGTACTACCGCTCATTGTGTCCATGACCATTGAGCCATGCTAGGTCCAATGCTGTGTTGATGCAAATTTATAGGATTTGGGGCTGTAGGCTTTAGTAGATATATTTAGCGATATACAAATCTGTCGGTTCACACAAAACTTTTTGACTGTAGGTGTACAAAATTAGCAATGGATCTCTAGGCTGGTGATGACCAAGTAAATTCGTTTCAGTGGATTTGGCGTTGTACGTTCATTCCAAAGCGTGGTGAGCACCTGTAGGTTTGTCTATTTCCTATTGGATGACTGAACAAACTAGAGCTAAATGTTTTGGTTTAGTTTCAGATGAAAAACTGTTTTGGTTCAGTTTGCTAAGTAAATGGAGAAGAGAACAGAAGTAGCACTGTCACTCAAATTTCCTTTGAATGCACAACAGTGCTTAGGCTACTGTCCATATAATGTTATTGAGCCATGTTATTCTGCAGGTTATATCGTATATTGTGGTGTCTGGATTAGTCATCAATGATCACTAACACTCATGCCGGTATATTTTCAGAATCATAACAGGGACGTACTTCTTGCTACAGTTCCAAGTTATGATCCTGAATATAAACTTGACAGTGCTGAAATTAAAATGCATTTTGGGGAGTGTAATACAACACTTGCCAAAAACTGAAGATTTGGCAGAGTCGCAAAAACTGCAGTACTATTGGTAATACTAAAAAATTTATTGCATGGCCTTCAACGTGTCTAATTATCCTGCTTTTATCACTACATCCATCATGCCAACGCATTATGTGTTAACAGTTCATTTTTTATCTTCTTTGTAGATTGAAAAGATATATGGATGATTATATGGGTGTGTAACAAGTATACTACAATGGTGATGATGATGATGATCACGATGATGCTGATGATATTCTGGTTCATGATGATGGATGCTTTCAATTTTAGTTAAGTTGTGGGATGTTCCTGTTGGACGATGTTCCTCAGTTAGTTTTAATTAACTTGTAGGGATGTTGATGGATGATTTTAGTTTAGATTTTGCTGTCGAGAAAATATTAGATTATGCATCACATTTGGATGATGTTCCTCCTGTAATATCCATTGTTGTAATCCAACAGTTTTATCCAATATATGATTTTTTCTTTTGTGAGTATATTACCTTTTTTCCCCACTTGATACACATAATTATCATCATTATGTGGAGCATTCAATTGTTGGCATTATACAATATTATTCATATTATATATGCACCAATACATGAGGCCTTGCAAATTCTCCGTTGCCTAGCAATCAGATTTGGATTCATGTACATTAAGCACCAACGTACTCTTGCAACAGTTCCTTTTACCAATGGTACTATAAGCGTTGCATTATGCGCTAGGAAAGCCGGATAAGGCTACGCATCCTAATCCGTTGGTAAAGAGCCTAGCAACGCATATATGAACTTCTAGATACGGAAAGATGCGTTGCTATGGTGGGGTCATGTTGTAGTGGTGACATATATTTTTTTATCTAGGAGGTATGTGAACCGGAAATTCCAACCGACCCTATTGTTGAGAGGTTAAATTTAGTTGAAGAAGAAAACAATTACTTGAAGGAAAAATTGAAAACAAATTGAGGAGGAGAAGATCATATTGGAGTTGCATGTTGCGGATGTCGTCGATGATCAAAAGATGAAGATGGATGCAATGTGCTTGAAGATTAGAAAGATTAGAAAATATGCCATTCATACTGAGGTTTGATATCATTATGCAGTTGGATCAATTGTTACCTTGGTTGCGGTTATGATCGCATTTCTTGTTGCATTGAAATGTTTTACATAGTTTCAATGTATGGTTTAATTAGATGCTCTGGAGAGCTATATGTTGTTCAATGAGAACTATGTATGTACTTTGGTTTTAATGTGATGATGAAATTCTATTAATTTGGTCACTTATCTATTCATGACGTATACAGAGATGAACCGACAATGGATGTACGGTAACAGACGCACCTCTGAGTACAATAGGGGTGTGAATAATTTTCTCGCAGTGGCTGAGGCAAACAAGCAGAATGGTTTTATGTGTTGTCCATGCCCTATATGTGGGAATACGAGGTCTTACTCTGACTCAAAAACCCTTCACACCCACCTTCTTTATAAGGGTTTCATGCCACACTATAATGTTTGGACCAAGCACGGAGAAAGAGAGGTTATGATGGAAGACAACAAAGAAGAAGATGATGATGAGAACTATGTGTCCCCTGAATACGGCGATGCTCCAACGGGGAAGCTAAAGATGATGCAACGGGGGAAGCTGAAGATCAAGAGGAACCAAACGATGTGCCTGATGATGATCTTCGTCGGGTCGTTCACTAGTAGAAAAAGGGCCTAATGTGAAGTTCATTAGTCCCGGTTTGTAATTGAACCGACACTTATGTGACCATTAGTGCCAGTTCCAATGGCTAGGCGGGCGGCGCTCATTAGTGCCGGTTCATGGCGAACCTTTAGTACCGGTTCGTGCCACGAACCGGTACTAAAGAGGTGGTGGCCTTTAGTACGGGTTGGTGGATCCAACCGGTACTAAAGACCCCCCCCTTTAGTACGGGTTCGTGCCACCAACCGGTACTAAAGGGGTGCACTGCCACCCGCAGTGCACAATGTTTAGTCCCACCTCGCTAGTTGAGAGGAGCTCACATCGGTTCATAAGCCCTGCCGCGGCTAGCGTGTCGAGCTCCTCTCTAAGCAGGCCTTTGTGGGCCTATTGCAAGTCTTCTTCCTTGTGGGGTCTACTGGGCCGTACGGCCCTGCATCCTGGCCCAACTAGAGGTCGGGTTTCTAGTAGTATGCAGGCCGTGCCAGCCCAGTAGGTGGGCTGTTTTTGCTTTATTAAAAAAATCCTTACCAACCAGTACTAAAGGTCTCCCCGTCCCTGGTCTTGGCCCGTGCCATGTGGAGCCCTTTAGTGGCGGTTCGTGTTGAACTAGTACTAAAGGGGGACCTTTAGTCTCCACCCTTTAGTGTCGGTTAAAGAACCGACACTAAAGGGCCTTACGAACCGGTGATACAGCCCTGTTCTGCACTAGTGGTTGTTGATGCAAAGATACAATGCGAAAGTGAAAAGGATAAGCTGAAGTTCGATCGCATGTTAGGGGATCACAAAAAAGGGTTGTACCCCAATTGCGAACATGGCAACACAAAGCTCGGTACAGTACTAGAATTGTTGAAGTGGTGACAGAGAATGGTGTGCTTACAAAGGATTTGAGAAGCTACTGAAAATATTGAAGAAGAAGCTTCCAAAGGATAACGAATTTCCCGATAGTACGCACGCAGCAAAGAAGGTCGTATGTACTCTAGGATTGGAGGTGCGGAAGATACATGCATGCCCTAATGACTGCATCCTCTACCACGGTGTGTACAAGGATTTAAACGCATGCCCGGTATGCGGTGCATTTCGATATAAGATCAGACGAGATGACCCTGGTGATGTTGACGGCGAGCGCCCCAGGAAGAGCGTTCTTGCCAAGGTGATGTGGTATGCTCCTATAATAGCACGGTTGAAATGCCTGTTCAAAAACAAAGAGCATGCCAAGTTGATGCGATGGTACAGAGAGGACCATAATAAAGACGGGAAGTTGAGAGCACCCGCTGACGGGTTGCAGTGGAGAAAAATCAAGAGAAAGTACTGGGAGGAGTTTGTAGGTGACACAAGGAACGTATGGTTTGGTTTAAATACAGATGGAATTAATGCTTTTGGGGAGCAGAGCAGCAATCATAGCACCTGGCCCGTGACTATGTATCTATATCCTTCCTCCTTGGCTGTGCATGAAGCATAAGTTCGTTATGATGCATGTACTCATCCAAGTCCCTAAGCAACCCGGCAATGACATTGATGTGTACCTAATGCCATTAGTTGAAGAACATTTACAACTGTCGAATAGAAATGGTGTACCTATGTGGAATGAGCACAAATAGGAGGAATTTGACCTGAATGCTTTGCTGTATTGTAACCATCAATGATTGGCATGCTCTCAGTAACCTTTCAGGACAGACAAACAAGGGATACCATGCATGCACACACTGTTTAGATGACACCGAAAGTATATACCCGGACAAATGCAAGAAGAATGTGTACCTGAGGCATCGTTGATTTCTTCCGACCAACCATCAATGTCGAAAGAAAGGCAAACATTTCAAAGGCGAGGCAGATCATTGGAAGAAGCCCGCCATGCATACCGGTGATCACGTACTTGCTATGGTCAATAATTTAAAAGTAATCTTTGGAAAGGCTCCCAGCGGATTATCTGTTCCGAATGACGCCGAGGGACGCGCACCCATGTGGAAGAAGAAATCTATATTTTGGGACCTACCCTACTAGAAAGACCTAGAGGTCCGCTCTTCAATCGATGTGATGCACATGACGAAGAATCTTTGTGTGAACCTGCTAGGCTTCTTGGGTGTGTATGGGAAGACAAAAGATACACCGGAGGCACGGGAGGACCTGCAACGTTTGCACGAAAAAGACGGCATGCCTCCAAAGCAGTATGAAGGTCCTGCCAGCTACGCTCTTACCAAAAAAGAGAAGGAAATCTTCTTTGAATGCCTGCTCACTATGAAGGTCCCATCTGGCTTCTCGTCGAATGTAAAGGGAATAATAAATATTCCAGAGAAAAAGTTCTAGAAACTAAAGTCTCATGACTTCCACGTGATTATGACGCAACTGCTTCCGGTTGCATTGAGGGGTTTCTATCGGAAAACGTTCGATTAGCCATTGTGAAGCTATGTGCATTCCTCAATGCAATCTCTTAGAAGGTGATCGATCCAGAAATCCTACCAAGGTTAAGGAGTGATACGGCGCAATGTCTTGTCAGTTTCGAGCTGGTGTTCCCACCATCCTTCTTCAATATCATGACACACGTCCTAGTTCATCTAGTCGACGAGATTGTCATTATGGGCCCTATATTTCTACACAATATGTTCCCCTTTGAGAGGTTCATGGAGTCCTAAAGAAATATGTCCGTAACCACGCTAGGCCAGAAGGAAGCATCTCCACCGGCCATCAAACAGGGGATGTTATTGGGTTTTGTGTTGACTTCATTCCTGACCTTAAGAAGATTGGTCTCCCTCAATAGTGGTATGAGGGGAGACTGAGTGGAAAAGGCACGCTAGGAGGGGACTCAATAATATGTAGGGACGGGCATTCTTGGTGTCAACCACACTATACAGTTCTATAAAATTCTACCTTGGTGATCCCATATGTCGATGAACACAAGAACATTCTGGGATCCAAACACCCGGAACGGTGTGACGACTGGATTACATATGAACACATCAGGACTTTCGGCAGTTGGTTGCAAACACGTCTCAGGGGTGACAACACTGTTTCTAATGAGCTATACTCGTTGGTCAGAGAATCATCTTCGACTGTAATGACCTACAAAGGGTATGAGATAAATGGGAATACATTTTACACGATCACCCAAGATCAAAAGAGCACCAACCAAAACAGTGGTGTCCACTTTGATGCAGCAAGCAAGAGGGGAAATGACACATATTATGGTTACATAGTGGACAGATGGGAACTTGACTATGGAGATGATTTTATGGTCCCCCTTTTTTGAGTGCAATTGGGTCAATCAGTTAGGAGGCGGGGTACAGGTAGACCCACAGTATGGAACGACAACAGTGGATCTGAACAATCTTGGGTACAAAGACAAACCACTCATCCTAGCAATTGATGTGGCGCATGTTTTCTATGTGAAGGACATGTCTACCAAACCAAGAAAAAGAAAAGATAAGGACGCGAATACATCATACGATGAGCCAAAGCGCCACATAGTTCTTTCAGGAAAAAGAGACATCATGGGATTGGAGGGCAAGACAGACATGTCTGAAGATTATAAAAAGTTTCATGAAATTCCTCCCTTCATAATCAAGGCTAACCCAAGCACCCTGTTAAACGATGAAGATTATCGATGGTTTATGGTGCAATAAGCAAAGGACACAAGCGAAGAAAAAGTGAAGACTTTCTATCCACAACTATTATGATGATGCCTTCGATCAAGAATATCACTGAAGTTACATGTGAAGAAATGAAATGCCTTTTGTAATAGATGAGTTTCCGTCTGAAACCCTGATACTTCGAAAGAGAATAAGAGATTGTCTATTTTGTACACGAAGTGCATCCAGTTTTTGATGTAACCCTCTCAACATTTTAGCACATGCTATGTGGGTGAAATGATGATACCATGCCAACTTTCAACCTTTTCGGAGTTCATTTGTAGTGCTTTTCAATTTCAGGGTCATTTAGCTCAAATAATGAACTAATAGCAAAAAGAATGAACTAAAAAAAATTAAAATATTCTGTTATGATCAACTAACACAAAACTATAATATTATTCAATAGCAAAAATAATCAATTAAAGAGATTTTATAAAACTCCAATAGCAAAAAGAATCAACTAAAAAGCTATTATAAACCTCTAGTATTAATGAAACTAAAATTATAAAAAATTTATGCAACTAAAATTATCAAAGTATTTTCTGTTCAAAACATTAAAAGCAAAAAGAATTTTCATAAAGAATGTTTTTGTTAGAAACTTTAACAGGAAAAAGAATTATCATAAAAGAATTTTTTTGTGACAAACTAAAATAACAAAATATATTTTTGAATATAATGGTAAAGCACAGTAATATTAAGTAGCTGGAAAAAGAATCACTCCAAAATTTATTTTTATAGTAAAGTTAATCACAAACTAGTCATCAATAGAAATTTCAAAGAATTCAAATTTGAAAACTAATGGCACTAACAGAAAGTTATAATTTTTGTGACCTAAAAACAAAATAATTAAAAAGTAAAGCAAAAAACAAAAAAAATGCAAAAAACAAAACAAAAAACTGGAAAAAAACAAAAAAATTCACCTACTGGGCCACCACGGCTTGAATACGACTTGAAACACAACCATGGGACAGGATTCAGGCCCGCAGAAGGCCCAGTAAACGGAGAGGCATAGCAGCGACATATTAGGCCTGTAAGCCTGCATTGGAGAGGAGCTCGAGAGGGTGGGCGCAATATCGCTTATAAACCACTCTCAAGCTCTCTCAGCTAGCGAGGTGGGACTAAACATCCCACTGCACTGCACCAGCAGAAGGCCTTCGGTCCCGGTTGGTGGCACCAACCGGGACTAAGGGGGGCATTGGTCCCGGTTGGTGAAGGAGAAGAAGAAGAGAAGAAGAAGAGAAGAAGAGGAGATGAAGAAGAGGAGAAAAAAAATAAGAAGAGGAATAAGAAGAAAAAAAAGAGAAAAAACAGATTTTCTGTTTTTTCTTCTTCTCCTCTATTCCTTCTTCTCCTCTTTTTTTCTCCTCTTTTTTTCTTCTATTTTTCTTCTATTTCTTCTTCTTCTTCTTCTTCTTCTTCTTCTTCTGAACTGCGTACCAAAAACCGAATTATCCTATCAGGACTCCATTCCAAAATAACTTTGGGGAGCTTCATACCATCATGCGCCCGTTACTTCCGGTTAATGATGAAGCCATGGTTTTCTTGAATCCTTTGACACTAGACAACATGACATATGGAAGGGTAGATGAGATTAGGAAAAATAGGGACCATTTTCTGCACATCTAGAATGGCGCCATCTTGTTAAATCCCTTGTTTGACATTCATGAGAGAGGCGGTCTGGACATCGGACATTCATGAGAGAGGCGGTCCGGGCCAAACCCTAGAAGCGTTGCCGAGGCCAACCCTAACCATAGAACTGTCGAGGCCACCCAAATTTACCAAGTTAAAAGAGCATTGTCGAGGCCACCCCAAACCCTAGAAGCGTTGTCGAGGCCACCCCAAACCCTAGAAGCGTTGTCGAGGCCACTGTCATGGTTCTAAGTCTGATAGTAGAAAGGGGGGTAGGTATGGAGAGGCAAGATCTTAGCTATGGTGAAGGTGTACACACGATGTTTACGAGTTCAGGCCCTTCTCGGAGGAAGTAATAGCCCTACGTCTTGGTGCCTAGAGGCGGTCGATTGGATTATATGTGTGGAT
Source organism: Triticum aestivum (assembly GCF_018294505.1). Classification (NCBI taxonomy): domain Eukaryota; kingdom Viridiplantae; phylum Streptophyta; class Magnoliopsida; order Poales; family Poaceae; genus Triticum; species Triticum aestivum. Next base: position 155,854,875 of record NC_057798.1, on the reverse strand, counting down.
TACAGAGGGTGCGAACCCTTGTGCCAGAGGAGGGGGGTGGCTTATATAGAGTGCGCCAGGACCCCAGCCCCACTCCATTACAAGGGAACTAATGTACATAAAGTAGACGCGTTACTGGTAACGCCAGCATTAAGTACTCTGCAAGTGCTTTCTGTTAGACTGAACGCCTGCGTTGGTACTTCGAGGATGACTCGGTTGCCTTGATCCATTTAGTGATTAGTCGACTGAATTGATGACTTCATGCATCGAGTGTCGCACGGGGGTACGAGATCTCGGGCGCGATTGCCTGCGGGAGATCCCGGATTCCGCGAGATACGAAATTTCGGGGGCGCGCGCGAACAGAGGGGCGCCGAACAAAGGGGGACCCGGATAAGCAGCGACGCCTCGATCATCGCGCCGCCTTTTCCGCCATGTTCGTTGCGCGCGCAACTGTAGAAGGATTTGACGGGATTGCCCGGCCCCACGCATGAGTCACTCGGAAGTGAGCCTTTATAAGGCGATGGGGCCGGGGTGCTTGCACTGTGCACTCCTGCCTCTTCTTCTTTCTCCTCTGCTCCTCCACCGCACCAAGCGCCTCTGCCTCCGACGCCGCCGCCCTCTAGCCATGGTGAAGCACAAGACGGCGACGCTAGAGCGCGCCAAGAAAGCAATGGGGAGGCAAAGGGCAAGAAACCAAGTCGCGGATCGTCGTCGCGCTTGGGGCTGCCGCCAGGCTGGATCCAAGGCGATTGGATCCGGTCTTCGATCCGGCAGGAAGATCTGACCGATCTAGAGAAGTCTGGGTTGATTGCAGCGGGGGCGGCGAGGCTGCCGAAGGGAGAGACAGAGCCACAACCTCGACCGGGTGAGTGCGTCTTGCTCGCCACTCATGTCGACCGGGGGTTCTCGCTTCCTCCGCACCCTTTCTTTTGAGGGTTTTTGAACTTCTTCGGGGCACAGCTCCACCACTTTTCCCCCAACACTATTACGTACCTAGCCGCTTTCGTGTCGATGTGCGAGAACTTCTTAGGGTGTCGACCGCACTGGGGTCTCTTCAAACATATTTTCACCATTCTTTCCTAGTCGGTTAAAAAGGCGAAGTCGAGTGACTTGAAAACCCACGTTATCTAGATGTGTGGGGGCTTAGCATCCAAAAGAGGAATAGGAGCGCTTTCCCTGCTATGACCCTTCCTGAATCCGTTAGAGGTTGGCAATCGTCCTGGTTCTACTGCCAGGACGTTGCTACTCCAGGACATTCGACTGGTCTCCCTCCTTTTTCATTCGACCGCATCCAAACTCCTGCTCCACTGAAGGTTACTACTGCCGAGACCATGGAGACGAGGATGTTAGTGGACCGAGTGGTCCAGCTCATCAATGACGGTGTCACTGGCCTGGACTTGCTTGAGGTGTTCCTTGCTCGGCGTATCCAGCCTCTCCAGGCCCGTGATCACTTGATGTGGTTGTATTCTGGACCGAGCGACACCACTCGGATCCATCCAGAAGAAGTGTCGCTCGACACCGTGGCTTCGTGGTTGAAGAGCATTACGGGCACTCAAGATAACCCAGAGGATCTAGGCGAGTTGTCCCTTTTGGAAGTGACAATCCACCCGACAAGGTACATTCTCTGTTCCGACTGTTTTCCGCTTGTGTTCCGACTGTGCTCAATGTTGACTGACTCTTGTCTCGACCAATTTGTTTTGCAGGTATTCACTGAGATGTACTCAATGCACAATGGTGAACAAGCTTTGGTGCAGGACCAGGAGGGGGATGACAGTGCGGAGGAGAGCAGCGAGTGGGAGTCACCGGAAGGGGAGGAGGAGGAGAGCAAGGAGTCGGAAGAGGAGGAAGAGGTCGACTCACCGCCGCGCTCTGAGCGTCGATCCAAGCAGCAGCACGATCTGTCTAGTGGTCGTGTGAAGGGTATAGCTCCAAGTGCCACCACCCAGAAGCATGCTCGGACGTCGACTCCGGAGCCGACAAAGAAGGTGGCTAAGCAACCAAAAGTCGCCCCTTCCAAGACCCGAAAGACACTGCCGCGAATCAAGATGGACGTCCCCGTTGCCTCAGGGTGGGTATCTTATTTGTGTTTCCTTGAGTCAACTGTAAGTTCTCTCGATTCAATTGACTAACCCTTGTGCCTTTCCAGCCCCGCCTCTGCTGCCACTGATATGGACGTTGATAAAGGACCAGAAGAAGATGAAGAAGCCACCTCTCGAGCAGGTAAGTTTGTTCAACCCAGTTCTGTCTAACCGAATGAGTGGTCGATTGACTGAATTTTATATTACTCTTCTTATGTAGCTTCGCAAGATGTCGTTGTGCTCCCTGATGACGAAGAAGAAGAAGCACCTCCACAGGAGAGGAAGAAGAAGAGTGGAGGTTCGAGCCGAAGGAGACTTGAAGTCCAAATCCCTCAGTCGACACCGGCGCCGGAGGCGATAGCTCGGACAAACGTCACATTTGCTAACCCGTTGACGACTGATCGTCCGTCGGGGTCGACTGCACAGACACCTGCCGCACCAGTGCAACTCCACTCATCTGACCCGGCCGCTGCTTTGACTCCTCTGGAGCTATCTCTCTTTGCTACCTATCAGACTCTAGATGACTCGCTGAGTGCCGCTAGGGAAGCTCTTCGCCAGGCGAATCTTGTCATGGAGCAGGTGAAAATGATGCATGAAGCTAGTCAAGTAGCTTACAACGCCAGCACTGCCCTTCGGACCAATGTTCAGGTCAGTAAACTTTCAATTGAATTTTTGAACGTTGCTTTATATCTGATCATCCACTGGGTGTTCCTCCGTTTAGGACTCCGGAAGTCTCTGATCTTGCACTTTCCGAATCAGTGGGGGCACGTCAAGTGCACCCACTGGGTGTAGTTCCCGAGACCACGGTCGACTGCTGGCAGTCGACTGGGGTCTGATGAGTGCTGATCATTGTTTTTTTTCTTTTTTGAGTGTGGATCTGATCCAGTGGGGGCACGCTAAGTGCACCCACTGGGTGTAGTCCCCGAGACTGCTGTTGAATATTTGATTCGGCAGTAGTCTAAGAATGAATCTTTCCCTTCACTGTTACTTGTACATGTCGACTGACATGCCTGTCTTTCTGGCTGCAGAGGTCTTGTGATCTTGGAGGTCATCTCACCGAATTAATGAAGAATCATATCAGTGTTGAACTTGATCTTGAACTGGCAAAGAAGAACCTGAAGAAAGCTCAAGAAGAAACAACCATCATGGGAGGTAATCACTCGGTCATTCTGTCTGCTTTGTAGCTTCACACTTGGTGCTGGCTTTTCTTTTAGTCTCTTGAACCGAGTGAATTCACAAAAGCAGATGTGCGTAGTGAAAATCGCCAACTTCAGTCTCATCTGAAGAGTGTTGTTTCTTTAGAGAGGATGAAGGAAGCTCTGGAGCAGAAGGACCTGGACTTGGCAGCTGCTCCAAAGGAAGCGCGCGAGAAGACGAAGCTTGCGGACGAGAAGGTGGCTTCAGTCGGCAAGTTGGAGGATGAGAACGCAACACTGAAGACAGCTGTCTCGGACGCTAACCGCGAAGTCGAGCAGCTCAGGAAGGACAAGGAGAACTTGACCGCTGAAGTTGAGGGTCTCAAGACCAGGACCGGCAAGCTAGAGTCTCATTTAGAACAACTTGCATCAAAGCTTGTCCTAAAGCTTGAAGGTATGTCTATTCAGTTAAATAACCATCATCGACTGGGTTTTGGAATTCTGTCGACTCATTGTTCGCTGTGATGAAACAGAATTCTGTCACGACTTCGAGGCTGAAACTAGACGGGTCGAGACAGGTCTCGACCCCATCAATTGCCCCATGAAAGATGAAGTTGCGATGAACTTGCTTCGACTGGAGTCTCGCTTGGATGGTGCAGTCGACTATCTGGCTCGGCTGAAGGCGGCGATGGTCCGACTGGACACCGAGCTCTGGCCCCAGGCGGAGATGTCTCGAGACCTCGAGTCTTTGATGACTCGGCTGAACCAGATCGCAGACCGAGTGCAAGAATGGAAGAAATCTTCTACGCGCTATGGGGCTGACGTCGCCTTGTCTTTGGTCCGAGTGCACTGCATGGAGGCCAAGGAGGACAAGCTGGCAGCTCTCAAAGTGGCAAACACCAAGAAGCACTCCTTCCAGGACTTCATGGCTACATTCCTTGAGGCAGCCACTTGCATTGCCGACAGCATCGATCTCGACAGCTTCTGTGACCCGGCCAGTCCTTCTCCCGCTGAGTGATTTAAAAAACTTTATGCCACCACCTTGATTTGCCTCAGAATGCCGAGTGGATTTGTAATCGATAAAACTCCTTCGGGCCTAGCACCCGAGCACTTTATTTTGCGGTTATGAAACTTCGGATTTATCGCCTCGTATATTGCGTCTGTCTTCGAATGAAATTCGCCTTTCCCTCGAATTATTCTCTATTTGCTTAATGCAGCTTCTGGAGAAGAAAAGCCAGTCGACCGGTCTGGGGATCCTCGAGTAGCATCGATCAACTCATCAGCAAGGCACTTAGCAATGGTCTTGACGTTCCAGTCGACCGGTTGGGTGATTCTTGAATAGCATTGATCAGCTCATCAGCAAGGCACTCAACAATGGTCTTGACATTCCAGTCGACCGGTTGGGTGATCCTTGAGTAGCATTGATCAGCTCATCAGCAAGGCACTCAGCAATGGTCTTGACGTTCCAGTCGACCGGTTGGGTGATCTTTGAGTAGCATTGATCAGCTCATCAGCAAGGCACTC
>NC_057798.1:155839692-155849306 GCF_018294505.1 Triticum aestivum | reverse complement strand
GAGGAGGAGGATCACCCTCCACTCAGTAGGATTTTTAACACTTAGGCGAGCACTGGGCTGCAGCTAAGCCCCCGAGCGGGAGGATCGCTCTCTACTTGGTAGGATTTTTAACACTTAGGCGAGCACTGGTCTGCAGATAAGGCCCCGTGCAGGAGGATCGTTCTCCACTCGGTAGGAGTTTCAACACCTAGGCGAGCACTGGGCTGCAGCTAAGCCTCCGAGTGAGAGGCGGACTCATCACTCGGTAGGATTTTCAACACCTAGGCGAGCACTGGGCTGCAGCTAAGCCTCCGAGTGAGAGGCAGACTCATCACTCGGTAGGATTGAGGGAGTTCTGGACTAGGGGGTGTCCGGATAGCCAAACTATCATCATCGGCCGGACTCCAAGACTATGAAGATACAAGATTGAAGACTTCGTCCCGTGTCCGGATGGGACTTTCCTTGGCGTGGAAGGCAAGCTTGGCGATACGGATATGTAGATCTCCTACCTTTGTAACCGACTCTGTGTAACCCTAGCCCTCTCCGGTGTCTATATAAACCGGATGGCTTTAGTCCGTAGGACGAACAACAATCATACCATAGGCTAGCTTCTAGGGTTTAGCCTCCTTGATCTCGTGGTAGATCTACTCTTGTAACCCACATCATCAATATTAATCAAGCAGGACGTAGGGTTTTACCTCCATCAAGAGGGCCCGAACCTGGGTAAAAACATCGTGTCCTTCGTCTCCTGTTACCATCCGCCTAGACGCACAGTTCGGGACCCCCTACCCGAGATCCGCCGGTTTTGACACCGACATTGGTGCTTTCATTGATAGTTCCTCTGTGTCGTCACCGATAGGCTCGATGGCTTCTTCGATCATCAACGATGATGCAGTCTAGGGCAAGACCTTCCTCCCCGGACAGATCTTCGTATTCGGCGGCTTCACACTGCGGGCCAATTCGCTTGGCCAGCTGGAGCAGATCGAAGGCTACGCCCCTGGCCGTCAGGTCGGATTTGGAAGTTTGAACTTCACGGCTGACATCCGCGGGGACTTGATCCTCGACGGATTCGAGCCACAGCCGAGCGTGACGTACTGTCACGATGGGCATGATTTAGCTCTGCAGCCGGACAGTACCCTGGAGGCCGCAGTCGAATCCGCTCCGATCTTCGACTCGGAGCTGGCTGCGCAGACCAAGGATGGATGGCTAGACACCACCTCGGGGGCTACAACCTCTACGGTGATAGAGCCGAACACCGATCTTGTCCCCCATGAAGCTTGTGACTCCGAGGTACCGGACTCCGGTCCTCCCGCACCCCCTCCAGTCGAATCCGATTGGGCGCCGATCATGGAGTTCACCGCGGCGGACATCTTTCAACACTCACCTTTTGGCGACATCTTGAGTTCACTAAAGTACCCCTCGTTATCAGGAGAGGCCTGGCCGGACTGCGGCCAGGATGGTTGGGATGCGGACGACGAAGAAAGTCAGAGCCCACCCACCACCCACTTGGTAGCCACTGTCGACGATCTAACCGACATGCTAGATTACGACTCTGAGGACATCGACGGTATGGACGATGATGCCGGAGACGACCAAGAACCAGCGCCCATCGGGCACTGGAAAGCCACCTCTTCATACGACATATACATGGTGGATATCCCAAAGGATGGGAATGGCGAAGGAATAGCGGAGGATGACCCCTCCAAGAAACAGCCCAAGCGCCAGCGTCAGCGGCGCCGCTCTAAATCCCGCCATAGCAAGAATGAGGATTCCGGCACCGGAGAAAATAATACACCGGATAGCGCCAAAGACAACCCACTCCGGCAAGATCCAGCACAGGAGGAGGGGGACGCCAGCCCTCATGAGAGAGCGGCCGAAGAAGAGGTAGAGGACTATATGCCTCCCTCCGGAGATGAGGCAAGCCTCGACGACGACGAATTCGTCGTGCCTGAGGATCTCGTCGAACAGGAGCGTTTCAGACGCAGGCTTATGGCCACGGCAAACAGCCTCAAGAAAAAGCAGCAGCAGCTTAGAGCTGGTCAAGATCTACGAGCCGACAGATGGACCGAAGTCCTCGCGGCCGAAGAGCATAAACTCGAACGCCCCTCCAAAAGCTACCCCAAACGTAAGCTGCTCCCCCGATTAGAGGTGGAGGCATATGATCCCGCTTCACCAGGAGACAATACGGCTGATCGACCACCCCATGGTCGCGACAGAGAGGCCTCAAGGCCCTTCACTAGACCCATACCCCGGCATCGCTTGAAAAGCACAAGGCCACAGGGGAACACTCCGGACCTGCGCGACATATTGGAGGATAAGGCAAGACAATCAAGATCGATCTATGGATCACGTGGGCGCCCCACGATACGTGACGATCACCGTCACCCCGGACACAGTAAGTCCGGCCGGGCCGAACAGAACAAACAAAGCTCTTTTGAGCTCCGTCGCGATATCGCCCAGTACAGAGGCGCCGCACACCCGCTGTGCTTCATAGATGAGGTAATGGATCATCAAATCCCATAAGGGTTTAAACCCGTCAATATTGAATCTTATGATGGCACAACAGACCTCGCGGTCTGGATCGAGGACTATCTCCTCCACATCCACATGGCCCGCGGAGACGATCTCCACGCCATCAAATATCTCCCACTCAAACTTAAAGGACCAGCCCAACACTGGCTTAACAGCTTGCCAGCAGAGTCAATTGGGAGTTGGGAGGACCTGGAAGCCGCATTCCTCGATAACTTCCAAGGCACGTACGTGCGACCACCAGATGCAGATGACCTAAGCCACATAATTCGGCAGCCAGACGAATCGGCCAGACAATTTTGGACACGGTTCTTAACCAAGAAAAACCAAATCGTCGACTGTCCGGATGCCGAGGCCCTCGCGGCCTTCAAGCATAACATCCGCGACGAGTGGCTTGCCCGGCATCTGGGACAGGAAAAGCCAAAATCCATGGCAGCCCTTACATCACTCATGACCCGCTTCTGTGCAGGTGAGGACAGCTGGCTAGCATGCAGCAACAACCTCAACAAAAATTCTGGCAGTCCGGATATCAAGGACCGTAGTGGCAGGTCGCGTCGCAACAAAAACAAACGCCGCATTAACGGCGATAACAGTGAGGATACGGCAGTCAATGCCGGATTCAGAGGCTCTAAACCCGGTCAACGGAAAAAGCCATTCAAAAGAACAACTCAGGGTCCGTCCAATTTGGACCGACTTCTCGACCGCTTGTGCCAAATACATGGCACCCCTGAAAAGCCAGCTAACCACACCAATAGGGACTGTTGGGTGTTCAAGCAGGCAGGTAAGTTAATTGCCGAAAACAGCGACAAGGGGCTACATAGCGACGATGAGGAAGAGACCCGACCGCCGAACAATAGAGGACAGAAGGGTTTCCCCCCACAGGTGCGGACGGTGAACATGATATATGCCACGCACATACCCAATAGGGAGCGGAAGCGTGCACTCAGGGATGTATACGCGATGGAGCCAGTTGCCCCAAAGTTCAATCCATGGTCCTCTTGCCCGATCACCTTTGACCGAAGGGACCACCCCACCAGCATTCGCCATGGTGGGTTCGCCGCATTGGTTCTAGACCCAATCATCGATGGATTTCATCTCACCAGAGTCCGGATGGATGGCGGCAGCAGCCTAAACCTGCTTTATCAGGACACGGTGCGCAAAATGGGCGTAGACCCCTCAAGGATTAAACCTACCAAGACGACCTTTAAAGGTGTCATACCAGGTGTAGAAGCCAATTGTACAGGCTCAGTTACACAGGAAGTGGTCTTCGGATCCCCGGATAACTTCCGGAGCGAGGAGTTAATCTTCAACATAGTCCCGTTCCGCAGTGGCTATCATGCCTTGCTCGGACGTACCGTGTTCGCAAAGTTCAACGCGGTGCCGCACTACGCATCAAGCTCAAGATGCCAGGCCCTAGAGGAGTCATCACGGTCAACGGAAACACTGAACACTCCCTCCGAATGGAGGAACATACAGCGGCTCTCGCGGCAGAAGTACAAAGCAGCCTTTTAAGGCAATTCTCGAGTCCGGCTGCCAAGCGGCCGAACACAGCTAAGCGTGCCCGGAGTAACCTACAACACAACCACTTGGCACGTTCCGAGCACGCGTAGCAATGCGGCCCCAACCCCAGCCCCTGTAAAACATTAAGACAGACCCTTCGCGTACTCCATTACACTCTGAAGATACCATGGGCATGGGGCAAGGGGCTCGACCACGATAAGCCCAGACTGCGGCTCAACCGCACCAGGGGCTCTTAAGTGTGTCGTTTATTTTTTTTCCTTTTATTTTTTACCTACAGGACTCCGTTCGTCAGAGGCCCTGTCCGGCAGCAGACATGCCGAACCCACGATGCAACAGCCAGGGAAGGAGAAAGGCTACAACGAAAACCCAGGTGGTCTCCATCATGAGCATTAAATCTATTTTATGCATTATTCCGTAGCCTACCCCTGGAGGGGGACATGTTAAACAGTCCCATCCCTTGCTTACCGCACCACTTGTATCGTCCTGCACTTACAGCAGTTTTTATAGAATAAAGCAATGCAGCACATTTTTGCTTCTAGTTGCATTTCTTTCTTACACATATGTTCATCTATGACATGTTGCATCCGCACGTTTTGGTACGGCTAAATACACCAGGGGCTTATGTTTCCCGTGTTATGGTGTGATAAGTCCGAACACTTTCACAAGTGCGGCACCCCGAACTTATAGCATTATATGCATCGGCTCCGAATCATGTTCTTGGGTCAATAGTTGGGTTTGCCCGGCTCCCATGTTTTGGTACCTTACGTTCCGTTTTATCGGCTAAGGTAGCACTGGGAGAACCACTGCGATTGCGCCCCAGTTGAGCTGGGTTAACGCCTCAGTGGAGAAAGCTAAAACTGACCGTCATGATGAGGCGAGAGCTGGTCGCTGTTTGAGAGGTTCTTTGCGAGTCCCTAAAGACTTATGCCGCTTCGAGCGAGGAGCCGGATTCTGTCCGGCCAAGGCGTGGATAGCGCCCCAAATTCGGCCTTCCAAAAACTAGGGGCTTCGCCGAAATTTAAAATTATAGAATTCTATGGCTAAGTGAGAGTGTTCAAGCATTATAAGTCCGGTTGCCTTGTTCGTTGTGTTGAGCGCCTCCCTAGATGGACCCAAAAATGGGAACAAGAGCGCTCGAGTTTATCCCAAACACCCCATCACTCGTGGCATGGGGGCTGAAGCCGACGACTTGCCATCTCTCAGATTTGATAAACAGCCGCACAGAAGGTAATATTTTAAATTAACAAGCATTGCTTAGCGCATATGAACCAAGTTTTCAGCGCACAGGATAACAAAATGCGAGTCTACTCAAATATTACATCTTTGGAGCACTCACCCGCAATAGTGCGGGCTCCCTTCAGCACACTCCTATAATACATCTCGGGCGTGCGATGCTCCTTGCCCTCTGGTGGGGGGTCCGTCACAAGCTTCTGGGCATCCATCTTGCCCCAGTGCACCTTTGCGCGGGCAAGGGCCCGACGCGCACCTTCAATACAGGCAGAGTGCTTGATGACTTCAACCCACGGGCACGCATCCACCAGCCGCTGCACCAGGCCGAAGTAGCTCCCAGGCATGGCCTCCTTAGGCCACAGCCAAACTATGAGGCCCTTCATGGCCTGTTCGGCCGCCTTGTGGAGCTCGACTAGCTGCTTCAGCTGGTCGCTAAGGGGCACCGGATGTTCGGCCTCAGCAGACTGAGACCAGAAGACCTTCTCCGTCGAGATCCCCTCCTCAGCCCGGTAGAATGCGGCAGCATTGTACACGCTGCGAGGAAGATCTGCGAACGCTCCTGGAGAGCTCCAAATTCGGGTAAGCGACAGGTAATTAACACTCACATGCTTACTTTGCATGAAAAATGCCTTACCCGCTGCTATTTTATTTACCGCCTCGATCTCCTGGAGGGCCTTGTAGGCTTCGGCCTTAGCGGCTTTGGCACTCTCAAGAGCCGTTGCAAGCTCAGACTCTCGAGTCTTCGAGTCACGCTCCAGGCTCTCATGTTTCCTCACGAGATCCTGGAGCTCTTGCTGTACCTCCGCCACCCACGCCTCCTGTTTCTCTCGCTCGGTGCGCTCCGCAGCCGCATTGCGTTCGGCCGCGGCCACTGCCTCCTTCAGGGTCGCCACCTTGTTAGTGGCCCCTGAAATACCCCAGTTATCCTTGTCATTTTTCTTGCAACCAAAATCCTTTTCTGTAAGGTACAATTTTCATAAGGTATTACTCACCTTCTTTTTCCTTGAGCTGCTTCTTGGCATGGCCGAGCTCGTTCTCGGACCGCTTGAGGTTTTCCTACAAAGTTTTGACCTCCGCAGTCAGTGCGGCAGAGGTCAGCAGCACAGCCTGCAATCCCATATTGACATATTTTCATGACTCCTGCGATTATCTTTCTAAAGATCCTCAGTCTGGCTTTTCTTTCCGAACACCGAACCGAGCATCAGGGGCTACTGTCTATGCGGTACCATTTTACATATATTGAAATTCTTACCTCAAAGCCTGTTAGAAGGCTGCTGCAGGCTTCGGTCAGCCCGCTCTTGGCGAGCTAAACCTTCTGAATCACCGCACTCATAATAGTGCGGTGTTCCTCTTTGATGGAGGCGCCGTTGAGAGCCTCCAGCAAATTATCCGGCACCTCCGGTTGGACGGAGGCAGCCGGCGTCGCGGTCTTGCCCTTCTTCCGAAGGGGTCGCCCGCCGGACTCCGGAGCCACTATGGGTTCCAGGGCTGAGTCCGGTGCAAAGTCCGGGAGGTTATCCTGTGACACCTCCGGGGCCCTCTCCTCCTGGTGGGTCCCTTCCTGGGATCCCACCTCGGCATCGTACGCATCATGGGGGGTGGAGGTAGTCGGAAGAGAATCCATATCCGACGCCCCTAAGGACCCGCTCGACGAAGTGGGGAAATCATCCTTAGGCGGACTGCAGGGTTGTATGCGGCATTAGAAAGACATAATGTGGCGGAAAACAAAAACCTTGAAGTTATTCGGGAGTCCGGATACTTACGATCTCGCCAGAGGCTTGGCCCTTGGAGGCCAGTCCTCGTCGTCGTCACTGGCGTTGGCGGAATAGTCCGGGGGAAGAGTTTTTCCCCTCTTGGACCCTTCGGCCTCCCTTGTTGGGGAGGCCTTCCTTTTCTTCCCTCCCCCCGCTGGGGGAGAGGCTTTCTTCTTCTCCTCCTCGCCTTGGTGGGAGGAGTCGGCCTCGGATTCATCATCCGATAGCACCTAAAAACGGGAACTCTTCCGAGTCCCCATGGCCTTCTTCTTGGCCTTCTTCTTCGGCACCATGTGGGGTGCCGGAGCCAGCAGCCCCATTAGGCGGGCATCAGCTGGGTCCTCTGGCAATGGGGCCGGACGGATAGCCTGTGCGGCCTTCTTCAGCCAGTCCTATCAAAGGAAAGGGAGTTTAGATCCCGCATAGAGTCAAACTATGAATAACAAGCGTCCCGTAAAGGACAATATCACTTACCTCGTCAGCTGGACGCTGCGAGCTGAATCCGTGATCTTCGGTAGCGGATGCGGGAGCCTCGGCGCCCTTGAATAGCACCTTCTAGACCTCTTTGTACGTAGTGTCGAAGAGCCCATTCAAAGTCTGGTGCTGCGCCGGATCGAACTCCCACATATTGAAGCCCCGTCGTTGGCACGGGAGAATCCGGCGGATGAGCATGACCTGGACTACGTTGACAAGCTTGAGCTTCTTGTCCACCAGCTTCTGGATACAGGCTTGGAGTCCGGTCAGCTCCTCCGAATCCCCCCAGATCCGGCCACTCTCTTTCCAGGAGGTGAGCCGTGTAGGGATGCCGGATCTGAATTCGGGGGCCGCTGCCCAATCAGGGTCACGCGGCTCGGTGATGTAGAACCACCCCGATTGCCACCCCTTAATGGTTTCCACGAAAGTATCCTCCAGCCACGTAACGTGGGACATCCTGCCCACCATGGCGCCTCCGCACTCCGCTTGGCTGCCCTTCACAACCTTCGGCTTAACACTGAAGGTCTTGAGCCACAAGCCGAAGTGGGGCTGGATGCAGAGGAAGGCCTCACACACGATGATAAACACCGAGATGTTGAGGATAAAATTCGGGGCCAGATCATGGAAATCTAGGCCGTAGTAGAACATGAGCCCCCGGACAAAGGGATGAAGTGGGAAGCCCAATCCGCGGAGGAAATGGGGCAGGAATACTACCCTCTCATGGGGCCTAGGGGTGGGGATGAGCTCTCCCTCGTCGGAGAGCCGATGCGCGATGTCGCTGGACAAGTATCCGGCGCTGCGCAGCTTCTGGATATGCCCCTCCATGACGGAGGAGGCCATCCACTTGCCTCCCGCTCCGGACATGTTTGGAGAAGGTTGAGGTGAGATGTGCGGGCTTGGGCGCTGAGCTCGAGTTCACAGAGATGGATAAGCCAAGGAGGAAGAAGGCGCAGGTAAAAAGGTTGGATCTTTATCCCCTTATATGGGCGGACAGAAACACGCGTCCCCACCGGCCTGGTAAAACTCGCTTATCCCCCAAGGGTCGCGATTGATGGCGCGGTTGGGTTACCCACGTCCGTATTGATGGGAATCCCGGAGTAAGGGGAACACGATCTCTGCTTCGACAAGACGTGCCAAGGAAACCACCTCACTAAACGCGCTGAGATGGAACAATAAAAACAATTCGAAGGCTTGGTAGTGGTGCGACGTTACGCCACAAAATACGTCAGCAGATTGAACTTGTGTAATATTATTCTCTCTACGGTTGTATGTGGAATTTATTTTGTAGAGCCGGACACTATACTGGTGTTCACAATCTTCTGTAAATTATTCGGAGGAGGAACCCGCCTAGCAATGCCGAAGACAACATGTGCGCCGGACTCATCATCATTGAAGCCTGGTTCAGGGGCTACTGAGGGAGTTCCGGACTAGGGGGGTGTCCGGATAGCCGAACTATCATCATCGGCCGGACTCCAAGACTATGAAGATACAAGATTGAAGACTTCGTCCCGTGTCCGGATGGGACTTTCCTTGGCATGGAAGGCAAGCTTGGCGATACGGATATGTAGATCTCCTACCTTTGTAACCGACTCTGTGTAACCCTAGCCCTCTCCGGTGTCTATATAAACCAGATGGCTTTAGTCCGTAGGACGAACAACAATCATACCATAGGCTAGCTTCTAGTTTTTAGCCTCCTTGATCTCGTGGTAGATCTACTCTTGTAACCCACATCATCAATATTAATCAAGCAGGACGTAGGGTTTTACCTCCATCAAGAGGGCCCGAACCTGGGTAAAAACATCGTGTCCTTTGTCTCCTGTTACCATCTGCCTAGACGCACAGTTCGGGACCCCCTACCCAAGATTCGCCGGTTTTGACACCGACCAGGATTTTTAACACTTAGGCGAGCACTGGGTTGCAGCTAAGCCCCCGAGTGAGAGGCAGACTCATCAGTCGGTAGGATTTTTAACACTTAGGCGAGCACTGGGCTGCAGCTAAGCCCCCGAGTGAGAGGCAGACTCATCACTCGATAGGATTTTTAACACTTAAGCGAGCACTGGGCTGCAGCTAAGCCCCTGAGTGAGAGGCAGACTCATCACTCGGTAGGACTTTCAACACTTAGGCGAG
>NC_057798.1:155818135-155839526 GCF_018294505.1 Triticum aestivum | reverse complement strand
GTAGGATTTTTAACACTTAGGCGAGCACTGAGCTGTAGCTAAGCCTCCGAGTGAGAGGCGGACTCATCACTCAGTAGGATTTTTTACACTCAGACGAGCACTGGGCTGCAGCTAAGCCACCGAGTGAGAGGCGGACTCATCACTCGGTAGGATTTTTAACACTTAGGCGAGCACTGAGCTGCAGCTAAGCCTCCGAGTGAGAGGCAGACTCATCACTCGGTAGGATTTTTAACACTTAGGCGAGCACTGAGCTGCAGCTAAGCCTTCGAGTGAAAGGCGGACCCATCACTCGGTAGGATTTTTATCAATTTGCTTCAAGAGAAGCAGATCCATGGCTAAGGTAATGTACACAAAAGAAACAAACAACAACCATTTGGAAGGAGCAAATTATGTCTTTTGATAGTTAAGCTAAAAGGTATTCCTTATTACATATGATCGGTCTAAAACATCTAAGAATAGAAAGGGCGGAGCAGATCCACATTCCAGGTGCGCGGCTCATCTTTGTTGAGTTCGACATTGAAGAGGCGGTATGCTCCGTTGTGGAGAAGATCCGCATTCCAGGCGCGCGACTCATCTCTATTGTGCTCGACGTTGAAGAGGCGGTATGCTCCGTTGTGGAGCACCTTGGTGATGACGAAAGGGCCTTCCCAAGTGGGGGCGAGCTTGTGTGGCTTTTGCTGATCCACTCGGAGGACCAAGTCCCCCTCCTGGAACGCACGACCCCTTGTGTTCTTGGCATGGAATCGATGTAAGTCTTGCTGATAAATGGTCGACCGGATCAAGGCCATCTATCTTTCTTCCTCCAGGAGGTCGACTGCATCTTGTCGAGCTTGCTCTACCTCTTCTTCTGAGAAGATTTCGAGTCGGGGAGCGTTGTGGAGCAAATCGCTCGGCAAAACGGCTTCGGCTCCATAGACTAGAAAGAATGGAGTCCGTCCAGTCGACCGATTGGGGGTTGTCCTCAGTCCCCAAAGCACCGATGGAAGTTCGTCGACCCAAGCCCCTGCCGCGTGCTTGAGGTCACGCATTAATCGAGGCTTCAGTCCTTTGAGAATCAATCCATTCGCTCATTCCGCCTGTCCATTCGACTGGGGATGGGCGACTGAAGCGTAATCGACCCTCGTGCCTTGGGATGCACAAAAAGCTTTGAACTCTTCCGAATCAAAATTCGAGCCATTATCTGTGATGATGCTGTGTGGGACACCATATCTGAATATAAGCTCTCTGATGAAACTCACGGCTGTGCTTGCTTCAAGGCTCTTGATGGGCTTGGCCTCGATCCATTTGGTGAACTTGTCGACTGCTACCAGCACATGAGTAAATCCACTCCTGCCTGTCCTCAAGGGTCCAACCATGTCCAGTCCCCAAATAGCGAAAGGCCAGACGAGTGGGATAGTCTTCAGAGCTGATGCAGGTTTGTGGGACATGTTGGAATAAAACTGATAGCCTTCACACTTGTCCACTATTTCCTTTGCCATCTCGTTGGCGTGTGGCCAGTAAAACCCGGCTCGGTATGCTTTGGCTACGATGGTCCGAGAGGACGCATGGTGACCACAGGTCCCCGAGTGAATATCGTTGAGGATCATTCGGCCTTCTTCTGGCGTGATGCACTTCTGACAGGCTCCAGTTATACTTTCCCTGAATAATTGTCCCCTTATCACAGTGAACGCTTTAGACCGTCGGACGATCTGTCGAGCCTCTTCTTCATCCTCTGGGAGTTCCTTCCTAAGGATGTATGCAATGTATGGCACTGTCCAGTCGGGCGTAATGACCAAAACCTCCATGATTAAGTCGACCACGGTTGGGATTTCGACTTCAGTCGGATCCGTGCCGCTCTTGGGCTATGGTGACTCTTCGGGGAAAGGGTCTTCCTGAACCGAAGGTGAATACATATGTTCCAGAAACACATTTTGGGGAATAGCTTCTCTCTTGGAACCTATCTTGGCCAGCTCATCTGCAGCTTGATTTTTTAGTCAGGGCACATGGTGGAGCTCCAAACCTTCAAACCTCTTCTCCAACTTTCTCACTGCATTGCAATAACCTGTCATGGCTGGACTCCTGACATCCCATTCCTTCATCACTTGATTAACCACCAAATCTGAGTCGCCGTAGACCATGAGACGACGGACGCCGAGTGAAATGTCCATACGCAACCCGTATAGAAGTGCTTCATATTCGGCTTCATTATTGGAGGAATCGAAATGAATCTAGAGAACGTAACTAAGCCTGTCTCCGCGGGGGGATACCAAAACTACCCCAGCACCTGATCCATTCAACATCTTGGAGTCATCAAAAAACATAGTCCAATGCTCCGAGTGAACTTGAGTCGGCAATTGATGCTCAATCCACTCGGCCAGAAAATCTGCAATTGCTTGGGACTTGATGGCCTCCTTTGCCTCGAACTTGATATCCAAAGGGAGGAGTTCAATCGCCCATTTGGCCACTCGACCAGTTGCATCTCTGTTGTTCAGAATTTTGGATAGTGGCGCATCACTGACGACTATAATGGAGTGGTCAGAGAAGTAATGCCCAACCTTCTTCATGGTCATATATATTCCATAGACAAGCTTTTGATAATGCGGGTATCGCTACTTGGACGGAGTCAAAACTTCAGAGAGATAATAGACTAGGCGTTGAACCTTGTAGGCTTTTCCTTCTTCCTCCCGTTCGACCGTGGGCACCGTACTGACAACTTGTCCAGTGGCTGCAATGTAGAGCAGTAAAGGCTATTTACTGATTGGCGCAGCGAGCACCAGCTTGGTGGAAAGCAGGGTTTTGAGCTCTGCAAACGCTGCTTCAGCTTCATGAGTCCACTCGAACTTATCAGACTTTTTCATCAATCGGTAAAGAGGCAAAGCCTTTTCACCGAGACGAGAAATGAATCGACTTAGCGCAGCCAAACAACCAGTCAGCTTCTGAACGTCATGCACTCGCATGGGGCGTTTCATTCGGAGGATGGTATCAACTTTCTCTGGATTTGCGTCGATCCCTCGTTCGGAAACGAGAAAACCGAGTAACTTTCCCCCTGGAACTCCGAACAGGCATTTTGACGGATTAAGCTTGATATCGTACCTTCTCAGGTTGGCAAAGGTTTCTGCAAGGTCAGTCAATAGGTCAGAACCTTTGCGAGACTTGACCATGATGTCATCCATGTACGCTTCCACATTCCGACTGATTTGAGTGAGCAGGCACTTCTGAATCATTCTCATAAATGTGGCTCCGGCATTTTTCAAACCAAAAGGCATGGTGACATAGCAAAAGCACCCAAACGGGGTGATGAAGGCTGTTTTTATTTCATCGGGACCATAAGGTCGGATCTGATGGTATTCGGAATACGCATCTAAGAAATACAAGCGCTCACACCCCGCAGTCGAATCAACAATCTGATCGATGCGAGGGAGAGGGAAATGATCTTTCGGGCAGGCCTGATTGATATGCTTGAAATAAATGCACATACGAAGTGAATCATCCTTTTTAGGAACCATGACTACATTGGCTAACCACTCGGAGTGGTAGATTTCACGGATGAACTCTGCTGCCAACAGTCGAGCTACTTCCTCGCTGATTGCTTTCCTCTTCTGCACGGCAGACCGCCGAAGGTGCTCTTTGATGGGTTTTACTTTGGGGTCGACACGCAAGCAGTGCTCGGCCAGTCCCCTGGGCACACTTGGCATGTCAGAAGGTTTCCATGCAAAGATGTCCCAGTTCTCACGGAGGAACTAGACGAGCGTTTCTTCCTATTTGCTATCGAGTGTCGTTGATATATGAGTCGGTGCAGCATTGGGATCCGTCGGGTGAATATGCACTGGCTTCGTCTCACCAGTCAATTGGAATGCAGAATCTGTGGCAGGCTTCTTGGCTCTCAGCAAATCACTCGGATCTGCACTCTTCTGATATTCTTGGAATTCAACTGCTGCCATTTGTTCGTCGGTGATCTTGGAACCTTTCTCGAAACACTCCTCAGCCTTCTGCCGATTGCCTATAATCGTGATCACACCTTTGGGGTCGGGCATTTTCAGTTTGAGATACACATAACATGGTCAAGCCATAAAGCGTGCGTAGGCTAGCCTGCCCAAAATGGCATGATAGGCACTCTGGAAATCCACGTCTTCAAATGTCAACTTCTCCTTTCGGTAATGCCTTGAATCACCGAAAACCACGTCGAGGGCGATCTGGCCGAGTGACTCGGCTTTCTTTCCGGGAATAACACCATGGAAACTCATATTGCTCTCGCTAAGCTTGGACATCGGAATGCCCATTCCTTTCAAGGTCTCCGCGTAGAGGATTTTCAGACCACTGCCGCCATCCATCAGAACTTTGGTCAGTCGAGTGCCCCCAACCACAGGGTCAACCACCAGTGCTTGCCTCCCAGGAGTGGCCACACGAGCGGGATGGTCCGACTGGTCGAATGTGATGGCCGTCTGAGACCACTTTAGATAGGCAGTCTTCTCGGCAGGGGAGACCATGTTTACTTCTCTGTTGATGACCTTCAATCGACTCTTACTTTCCACATCAGCAAAAATCATCAGAGTGGAATTGACCTTGGGATAACCATCGTCTTCCTCCTCATTTTACTCTTTATTCAACTTGTTTTCTTTCTCATTGGGTGGTTTCTCTCGGAACTGCTGGATCACGAGTCGACACTGCCGGGTGGTATGTTTCGGATAAATTAGATTACCCTCCTCATCTTTCTTCGTATGGATGTGGCACGGCAAATCCAGCACGTCATTTCCTTCCTTGTCCTTCACCTTCTTAGGGGGCTAGGGCCCTTAGGTTTTCCCTTAAACTTTCCTTGGTTTACTGCCGCAGTCTCTCCAGGTGCCGCTGGCTCGGCCTTACGCTTCTGTTTCCGACTGGAGTTACGTCCACCGGCCTCTTGACCGACTGGTTTGCTCTTCCAGCTACAGAGTCGATCCTCCTCTTCCCCGTTAGCGTACCGGGTGGCTATCTCCATCATTCGAGCCAGAGTCATATCACCAGTTCGACCGAATTTCAAGACCAACTCTCTGTACTTGAGGCCTTCCTTGAAGGCGCACACAGCCTGATGCTCTGAAACATTCTCAACAGTGTGATGCAAAGTGGACCATCTCTGGATGAACTCTCTCAAAGTCTCATTCGGCTTCTGCACGCAGTGCTGCAGCTCAGGCAATCCTCCGGGTCGCTTGCAAGTGCCCTCAAAAGTTTTCACGAACACTCAGGATAGCTCCTCCCAACTGTGAATACTGCCCGGAGCCAACTGAGTCAGCCATGCTAGGGCCGATCCTTCCAACATGAGTGGAAGATGCTTCATTGCTATCTCGTCGTTACCGCCTCCAATCTGCACAGCCACTCGGTAATCTTCAAGCCAAGTTTCAGGCTTGGATTTACAAGTGAACTTGCTGACTCCGGAAGCCAGCCTGAAGTTGGGAGGTATCACTGCCGCCCTGATGGCTCTACTAAAACACTCGGGACTAGAAACATGCACTCGACTGCCACTTGGACGGTCTCTGCCTGGGTCCTCTCTGTGTGCCCTGTTTCGGTCGACCAGGCCTTGAACGAGGATAGATCTCGCGTCAAAGCCTAGTTCCCTTGGGTCGATTGACGCTCTGCGCTCACAACTATGTCGGCGCCTATCATCGTTCCGCCGAGGCACATACGACGCACTCCTCGGGGGAGGCATGGGCCCTCGATGGTGATTGTCACGGTTGAGTGGATGATCATATTGCCCATGCCCCTCACGCCGCGGAGGCGATCTGGGGCTGTGAGCCGACTGAACCGTATCTGCTGCAACAGATCTGCTGTGAATCCTATTCCGCGACTGAGATACTGCTGTATTCTGCTCTCCCGCTGCCCTGAGCAGGGCCCGGATTTGCATCAACCCTCTGCCGGCTTCTGACTGGGAGGGCTGGATCGACTCCGCTATGCGGGCTGCGGCTGTGAGATTCTGAATCGGAGTGCGGAACCTTAGGTGGAGGCGGGAAGAGTTGCTGTCGACTAGATTCATGGATCCGCTCCTGAGCGCGCTCGTCGAGAGCCTGCTGGAGGTTATCCAGTCGAGTGCGCTCAGCTAGATTAGCTAAGCGTACCTCCTCCAAGGCCCAGGCCTCGGGGGTTTCCCCTATGATGGGCATGTGGAGTGCATCCATATTGCAGCGACAAAGTTCTTCCCTCTGCTGAGAGGAGAGGGGTTCAGGTCGGTATTCCTCGTGGGCGTGTGACGGATCGCCGCCTCCATCTCCGCCGTCCTTGCGGCGGAAACCATGTGGGCCGCGAGGACCGTCGACCATCAAGACTTCGGCCGTAGGATCGCTGCTATCGCATTCGGATGCGGTCTCCGCGGATCCAGCCGACAGGTCGAACATGCCGTGGAGAGTTTCATCGGGCTCGATTGTCATGACTTGATGGGTGGTCGATTGCCGAGCCACCGCATGTTTCACCCACCGCTGGAGCCGCGATCGACCGGATCGCTTGCGGCGGCGTACAGCGGGGGGAGAAAACGCCATTGGAGCCGACTGATGTTGAGTCGACGGCTGCCGAAGAAGAACGCCACAAACGTACGTGCGGAAGTGTGTCGCCCCTCATACGGGGAGCGCCTCGGTGTCCAGGGGAGCTTCCTGGAGCCACGCAGAGTCGTCGGCGATGAAAACGAGTGCGCCGAGACGGATCTCGCGGCCCTCAGCCAATCCGCCGCCGGAAACCATGATGATGATGATCAGAAAAACTTGCAACTTCACCAATAAGTCGCTAAGACACCTGCCCCACGGTGGGCGCCAACTGTCGTGGTTCTAAGTCTGACAGTAGAAACGGGGGTAGGTATGGAGAGGCAAGATCTTAGCTATGGTGAAGGTGTACACACGATGTTTACGAGTTCAGGCCCTTCTCAGAGGAAGTAATAGCCCTATGCCTCGGTGCCCAGAGGCAGTCGATTGGATTATATGTGTGGATTACAGAGGGTGTGAACCCTTGTGCCAGAGGAGGGGGGTGGCTTATATAGAGTGCGCCAGGACCCCATCCCCACTCCATTACAAGGGAACTAATGTACATAAAGTAGAGGTGTTACTGGTAACACCAGCATTAAGTACTCTTAATGCTCATGAAGACTAAGGAATAAATATCTGGCCGTTGTGTGCTCTCCTGACTACTGGTCTTTGATATGGTCGAGTGATCTTCCTTGTGGTCGAGTGGCGATAGGTAACCACCGTCGAGTGATGTGACTGTCGAGTGGATTGCACTCGACATATGAGACTGGTGCTCTTCTATCGACCCTTGGTCTTTTCATCTTCCAGGGTAGTGACCTTGGGTAGGACGTATAGGTCGAGCCTATGACCCTACCCCAGGTCTGTATCCTCGTCAACCACCCCAAGCCGTAGAAGCGTCGAGGCCACTAATTAATATTCCTTCTGTGATTAGCTAGCTAGGTGTATGTTTGCCACTATTAATATATCCATCTCTCATGTTTGTATATTAATTGCCATGTTATAATATTTTCAAAAACTATGGATCAACAAAGAGACTTCGAACAAGAAGAGATATTGGGGGACATAATCCGCGACAGACATGATGTCTTGTCATTATTTCTCAACGACACCGATGGTATGGAAGGAGAGGAAGCAGGCTACGGTGATCGAACAATGGAGGAGGAAAGTCATGATCATGATGGCTCCTGCGACCGAATGCCGGTGGAAGAAGGAGACCGTGATGACGGCTTCGGTGACCGAACGGAGTCGGGATCAGCTGTTGCAAAGTCCGGCGAGGTATATATATATATAGTAATTAATTAATTAAGCCTGTCCTGACTAGCTAATTTATGCATTAATTGTTTTGGTATGTACATATATTAACTCTTCTTTCTTCTTTTATAGCCCTCCGGATCGAGCCAAACTTCGGTAACAAGACGAGGCCCAAAGAAAAGGTTGCGCCAGGATGAAAGGTTCATGATCACTGCAATCGTGGGCGATGGCCAACCGATTGAACCCATCCGGACCAAGGAAGCATTTTCTGCTCAGTGCGGGGTTCTTGTTAGGGACATGATCCTGATCAACATCCACCAATGGAATAAGCCTAAGAATAAAGACCCTCAAGTTTTGTATGTCGAAGATAAATAGAAAGATGATCTTTGGACCGCGCTGAAGAAAAATTTCACCCTACTGCCAGAGGAGGATCCGGATAAGCCAGTTATAGAGCCATTGGTCAAGGCTCATGCTCTCAAGAAGATGGCAGATCTATTCACGAGGTGGAAGAATGAGTTGAAATCAACACATGTCGACAAAGAGAAGACTCCAGAATTCACCGACCGATTTTAGAAGATAAGAGACCACTCGCCCGCATTTGTGGCCCACAAGACATCGGAGAAGAGTAAGAAGATGTCAGTGACAAACAAGAAAAATGTTGTAAAGAAGGAGCAGCACCATCGCACGGGGTCAAGTGGCTACCTTAAAGCCCAGCAATTGTGGGACAAGGCTGAGAATGACCTGATTGCTAAAGGGGTCGAACCTCAGACATTGAACTGGTCACACCGTTAAATGAATCGGTTCTTCGGGGTTGGGGGAACCTTGGACCCTGAAACAAGGAAGTGCATTTGGACAGACGAGCAACTTGAAATACCCGTCAAGAAGCTTCAGAAGTATATCGCCACAGCGCAACAAGGGACGTTCGTTCCCGACAGAGAGAACGGCGAGCTCATAGAGGCCCTCGGGAATCCTGAGCATCCTCGATGAACATGAGGCACGCCAGGCTCCATTGTATGGAAGGTTGGGTTTCCCAGTGCAGTCGGTTACAAAACCCAAGAGAGGAGGAGGAAAGTGGAGCTGAGCGAACTACAGAAGCTGAATGCAAGGGTACGAAAGCTAGAGGAACAAGTTGAGAGCCAGTGACCTGCCCAAGCTACCCCAGAAGCTACCCTACCATCTCAGCAGAGAAGCAGCATTGTTTCCACCGAGATCGTTCAGCAGCCTGACTTCACGGCTCCTTGCTACCCCATGGATGCTATCACGGAGGCTCAACAGTGCCAGCTTATGACGCAATGGCAGAACCTCAAAGTCAAGGCAGCTGTCGGCTCTGTTGCACCTCCTGAACCCAACGCAACTTTTCACTGCCTTCCGATTCCACAAGGCTATGTTGTTGTGATGGTGGATAAAATAACGGAGGGATTTGAGGAGCCCAAGTTTGACCACCCTATAGGTGAAGCGGAGACTCAGCTGGGTCTTGCTCTGAAGACTCCATGTCTATGGTGGAAGGAGCACGTCAAGCTTCTGAACTTGACGGCTCCTCCTCCTCCTCCTCCTCCGGCGATTCAAGGCACTCCGCCTCCTCCTCCTTATCCTCCTCCTCCTCCGATGGGTGATCAGGGCACTCCGCCTCCTTCTCCGGCGCATGAGGGCAGCACTCCGCATCCTTCTCCGACTGCTCCGGCGCATCCGAGCAACCCGCCTCGTCAGTAACGACGGAACACAAACGCCGCCGCTCCGACTGCTCCAACGCATAGGACCACTCTGCCTCCTTTTACTACTCGTCAGCAGCAATGAAAGAGAGCCGTCGTCGCTCCAACGTCTAGCAGTATAGCGAGAGGCGGGAGGCAATACACATTCGGTCCATCTCTGAAGCCTATAGAGAAGTTACCATACGAGATGACCATGGAGGAAAACACGAAGATCATTGAAGCCAAAGTGAAGGACTTATTTGAAACGTGAAGAGCTATGAAACATCCACCTCCGAAGGAGAAGATATATCCGGTGAAAGCGAAGCGCACTATCAATGCCCTGATGCGACCACCACCGCCTTCGCCGGATAACAACCATCTCCGTTGTCTTAAAAAGATATTGCAAGAAGCGCACCGGTCGGGAAGTACATCAAGTGACAAAAGGTTAAAATAATGAAGAAGTGGGAAAAGATTCCCCAGCTCAGAGAACAGGAGAACCAATCATTCCCCCCTCTCAAGGTGTCTAGCGATATCATCACAAATCAGCCGCTGATGCTGCTCGGTACAAATCCTGGTGATTACCTGCCCGACGATGTACATTTTGATACGATGGAGGTGGACAAATTCAAATACCACTACGGGAAGCCTCTCGTCAAAGAAGTAACTCTTGCTCTAACAACGATGATGCGAAGATTTCATGAATGGTACAAGAAAACTTGCAGCTAGTCTAGGAAGGATACTTTGTCGATGAGAATTAAAGAGGACCACGACTTCATTGGCTAAGATCTGTTAACTGTTGATTTTAACGATTTTTTCCAGTTCTACAATCAAAAGGCCCTCGACAAATCACTTGTGGCTTGCTACTGTCTGTAAATACTACTTTTTGGAATTAAGTCTCTTAGCTTAGCTCTTTCATTGCATGTATATATAATTATCCTCACTATATTATGCAGATTGAAGATTGTGACATGCAGAAAAGCACAAATCTATGACATTGGGTTCATTAACCCAAATGTCATACAAGAATGGACGGTTCAAAAGAATGTCACAGAAACCAAGGATAACTTGCTACAATCGCTCCTCAAAAACCAAACCAAAGATAAAACACTCTTTCCTTACAACTTCAAGTGAGTGTTACTGTCTTGTGCATATTCGGTTTCCCTTATTAATTAGTCGAGGTTATAGTCATGTAACCGATGAGTTGTGCATGCATGTGCAGCTTCCACTTTATTCTCCTAGTGATTAAGCTTGAGAAGGGAGAAGTAACCGTCTTAGACTCGAGACGAAAAGATCTCGAGGACTATGCGGACATGACGCGAATGCTCCAGAAGTAAGTTCACTCGATCATTAACGCACCATATCGGCAAATTTGTTCATTTCCTGATACCATGTAATTATTTTCTTTATCTAGCAGGGTTTGGAAAGAGTTCACCGCAATTTCTCCGGGACTGCCGACCGAGTTGACATTTCAACACCCGAAAGTAAGTACTACTACCTAGTTCCTCGCATCTCCCATTGATTCTAGCTAGTTTCATCAATACCATTTATCATTCTTGCTTATCAGTTTGACTGACCTCTATTTCTCGTAAAGTGCTTGTGGTAGGAGTAAGGAGTGATTTTTGTGGATACTACATTTGCGATTTCATCTACAATGAGACGGCCAAGAATAAGCGGGGCTACTCTGAAAAATAGTATGAAGTGCGTAAGAAAAATATTCAGAATTGTATTTTATTACCATCATTTGTGTTGAGTTTCATTCATACACATATATTGACCCTCTTCTTCGATTTAGATCTGGCAGCTACAGGATGAGATCCTATCACATGATCGCATAAAAGCAATTCAAGAGGAATTGGTGGGATTCTTTCTTGACCATGTCATCAATAAAGCCAGAGAATACCATGTGGAACTTGACTTCAGATGTTAGGGATTGTAATAGATCTTATATTGTATATATGTAGCTAGTAGCGTCGGATAGATATAGAAAAACTTGTTGTTCGACCAATCTCTCGAAGAAGGAGATGTCGATCACTTCTCTCTGTATATGTTCATGACGATCTTCTGTACTTAATGGTTTCCTTCATTTTCTTACTAGATAGCGTGTCAAGTCCTCTCTATACGTATAGCACGTAGCGTCAACCAAGCACGGAGATAAGAGAGGTCACTTATCTCTATTAGCTAGCTAACACAATATATGAAACCCCTAATTAAATTAACCCTCCAAAAACCGCCACCCCCCCCCCTTAAAAAAACAAAAACCCCAGCTCCTGAGCAGCTGACGCGTGGATGCCTTTTGGTCCTAGTTGGTATTACCAACCGGGACCAAAGGCCCTCCTGTCGGGGCTCGCCGCAGCGGCCATGTGGAGCCCCACCTATCCAGGTTCATGAGCGAACCGGGACTAAAGGTCATGGGCTTTAGTCCTGACCCTTTAGTCCCAGTTCGAGAACCGGGACAAATGGGCCTCTGGAACCGGGACGAATGGGCCTTTTTCCACTAGTGCTTATGGCAAATTCAAGAAAGGGTTAAAAGGTTGATCATATGCGGTTAGTCCCGGTTGGTGTCTCAATATACAATAACAAGGATAATATAGGCATGGCTTAAACGTCTTGACATAGATGAATACAGTAGAAGCATCAGAGATGATAAGAGAGAAATGTTGTATGACATAAAGTTGGAGGTACTATGTGGTTTCTCTGATCGGAGGACCCCTTATGTTGAGCCAAGTCTCCACATGAGGAGGTCCCTGGTTGCATCAAGGAGAACAAGATAACATCATCTAATTCCCTCAAAACCATATATGTCCATTTTCTAGTTTGAGCAACTTTATATTGCTAAACATGCCCAAATGAGCTCAAACTTGGTACACCTGCTAAAATGGTCTATATATTGATCTAGAACAAGGGGCGCATCAAGAAGAACAATATAACGTCATCAAATTCCCTCAAAACCACATCTGTCCATTTTCTAGTTTGAGCAACTTTACATTGCTAAACATGCCCAAATAAGCTCAAACTCGGTACACCTACTAAAATGGTCTTGATCTAAGCCAAGTGGTGCATCAAGGATAACAAGATAACATCATCTAATAGATGAGTTTTCATCCAAAACCCTGATACTTCGAAATAGATTGTCTAGTTTGTACATGAAGTGCATCCAGTTTTTTCCTTAACCCTCTCAACTTTTTAGTTTTCAACCTTTTCAGAGTTTATTTCTAATGCTTTTAAATTTTAGGGTCATTTAGCTCAAAAATCATTAAATGCAGGAACAAATAGCACATGAAGTCAGAAAAGGGATGAAAATTGATGATGTGGCTTTAAATGGTGCATATTGAACGCACAAAAAGTCTGGAGTTAAAATAAGTTCAAAAAAATGAAACCCCTTTGTAATAGATGGGTTTTCGTCTGAAACCCTGATACTTCGAAAGAGATTGTCCAGTTTGTACACGAAGTGCATCCAGTTTTTGCCATAACCCTCTCAACTTTTTAGCACATGCTATGTGGGTGAAATTATGATACCATGCCAAGTTTCAACCTTTTCAAAGTTTATTTGTAGTGCTTTTCAATTTCAGGGTCATTTAATTAAAAAAATCATTAAATGCATTAAAAATAGCCAATGAAGTCAGAAAATGGGTGAAAATTGATGATGTGGCTTTGAATGGTCCATATTGAACGCACAAAAAGTCTGGAGTTAAAATAAGTTAAAAAAATGAAATATGTTTTGTAGTAGATTAGTTTTTGTCCGAAGCCATAATACTTCGAGAGAAATTGTCCAATTTGTACACGAAGTGCATCCAGTTTTTGCCGTAACACCCTCAACTTTTTAGAACATGCTATGTGGGTGAAATTATGATACCATGCCAAGTTTCAACTTTTTCAAAGTTTATTCTTATTGCTTTTCAATTTCAGGGACATTTAGCTCAAAAACTTCATTAAATGCATGAAAAATAGCAAATGAACTCGGAAAAGGGTTGAAAATTAATGATGTGGATTTGAATGATGCATAGTGAACGGACAAAAAGTCTGGAGTTAAAATAAGTTAAAAATGAAATCCCTTTGCAATAGATGAGTTTTCGTCCGAAATTGTGATACTTCGAAAGAGATTGTCCGGTTTGTACACGAAGTGCATCCTGTTTTTGCCGTAACTCTCTCAACTTTTTATCACATGTATGTGGCTGAAATTATGATACCATGCCAAGTTTCAACCTATTCAGAGTTCATTTGTAGTGCTTTACAATTTCAGGGTCATTTAGCTAAAATAAATCATTCAATGCATGAAAAATAGTTGCCCATATTCTAGTTTGAGCAACTTTACATTGCTAAACATGCCCAAATGAGCTCAAACTTGGTACACCTTATAAAATGGTCTAAATATTGATCTAAGCCAAGTGGTGCATCAAGGAGAACAAGATAATATCATCAAATTCCCTCAAAACCATATCTGTCCATTTTCTAGTTTGAGCAACTTTACATTGCTAAACATGCCCAAGTGAGCTAAAAATTGGTACAACTGCTAAAATTGTCTAAATATTGATCTAGTGCAAGTGGTGCATCAAAGAGAACAAGATAACATCATCTAATTCCCTCAAAACCATATTTGTCCATTTTCTAGATTGAGCAATTGTACATTGGTAAACATGCCCAAATGAGGTCAAGCTTGGTACACCTACTAAAATGGTCTAAACATTGATCTAGGCCAAGTGGCGCATCAAGGAGAACAAGATAACATCATCTAATTTCCTCAAAACCATATCTGTCCATTTTCTAGTTTGAGCAACTTTACATTGCTAAACATGCCCAAATGAGCTCAAACTTGGTACACCTGCTCAAATGGTCTAAATATTGATCCAGGCCAAGTGGTGCATCAAGGAGAATAAGATAACATCATCTAATTCCCTCAAAACCATATCTGACCATTCTAGTTTGAGCAACTTTACATTGCTAAACATGTCCAAATGAGCTCAAACTTGGTACATATGCTTTGATTAACAAAAACAAAACTATAATATTCTTCAATAGCGAAAAGTATCAACTAAAAAGCTTTTATAAAACTCTAGTTATGATCAAAATAATAATAACTTTAAAGTATTTTTGTTAAAAAGTTTAATAGCAGAAAGAATTAAATGAAAACTAGGCATGTATGCTACTATTTTTGAATATGTTTAAAATAATACTAAAACTAAAATATCCTAAAAATGTCTAAAACCAAAAATAAGAAAAGGAGCTTTAGTCCTGGTTGGTGGCCCCAACCGAGACTAAAGGCCCCCCTTTAGTCCTGGTCCAATCCCCCAACCGGGACTAAAGGCCTGGGTTTCGCGCCCTTTGGGCTGCTGAAATTTACCTTTAGTCCCGGTTCGTGGCTAGGACTTGGACTAAAGGGGGGCCTTTAGTCCCGATTGGTGCCACCAACCAGGACTAAAGGTCTGTGTATATAAGAAGCACTTAGGAAATTTTCCAAACACCATCTCCTGTTTTCGATCCCTCTCCCCCGACGGCGCCAAAGACCACCTTGACGCTGCCAGGCTGCGGGACCTCGTCGTTGCTTCCCCGAGCCCACTCCTTGTCACCGCCCCCGACGCCGTCCAGAGCCCGCTCCTCATCGCCGCCCCCGACGCCATCCCCGAGCCCTGACCCGACGCCATCCCGAGCCCGCTCGCTCCTTGTCGCTGAAACCTCCTCGCGTGCCCTCCTCCGCAAGCATCGCGGCGCCCCCGAGAGCACGTCCTCATCGCCGGCCGGACCACCTCGCCGGCCCTCCTCACCGTGCCCTCGCCTCCCTGCTCCCCGGTAATGCTGCCCCTACTGTGAGCCGCCGCCGCCCCTGCCCGATGCATTGTCACAGGAAAATATCTTGAAAAACAGAGATATTTGTTCATCTTTTCTGTTTATTAATGTTGTCCATCCTTTTGTTTATTAATCAATTCCCCATACTTGTATGTTTATATATGTGTGTATATGTGGATGTATATGTATATGTATGTTTGTATATGTAGATTCTTAGTATATATATGTATATGTAGATGCTTAGTACATATATGTATGTAGATGCTTAGTACATGGAATTTGGAAAAATGTTGTGATTGCTCTTAGGAACTGTGCCCGTGAGTCCCCGACGATCGCCAGAGGATTCCCTGACAATCGCCAGTGAGGAGTCCCCGACGATCGCCGGAGGAGTCATCCCCAACGATCGCCGGTGAGGAGTCCGCGACGATTGTCGGAGGAGGCCCCAACAATTGCCGAAGGAGTCCCTAAAGATCACCGGAGGAGTCCCAGACGATCACCGGGGAGGAGTCCCAGACGATCGTCGCAGGAGCCCCCGACGATCGCCGGTGAAGAGTCCTCACCGTTTCTTTCCTGATTGATCTTCATATAAATCAAGCATAGAAGTTTAGCAATCACTTAGACGGACCCTTTGGGCCTATCTGAAAACCCTCTGTTGAACATGGTCTATTTTTGGACATGCATAAAACAACCCCAACTTTTTCCAGTAGGTGGGCATGCCCATGGTAGGTATCCATGCCAGGTTTGAATGAATTTCTACACCGCATTAAAGTTGCGTCACGTCCGGCCATATATCAGCCATTTTTTAAGAAAACTCCAAAAAAGGAAATAATTTTTGAAAACTCAAACAACTTGGCATGGTGCCTTCCATTTATCATCAAAATTGGTGGAAAAAATTGGGGCCATTTGAAGGATCAAGAAACAACGTGCACATAGAGTGAGCCTTTCTGGCCAACACAAACACACTCCATTGGACATTGTCTAGTTTTAGACATTCTTGAAATTACACCAACTTTCTCAAGAAGGTGGGCAAGCCCATGGTAGTCATCCATGCCAGGATGAAATGATTTTCGATATTGTATGCAATTTACGACACATCCGACCATTTATCGATCTTTTTGACAGAGAAAACTCTAGAAAATAGAAAACTTGTCGGAAACCAAAACAAATTGGCATGGTACTTGTACAAGGGCATGTAAAAAAATCGAGGACATTTCAAGGATGTCAGAAAGCAACATGCTCTCGGACGGCGCCTTCTGCCCTACCTGAACACCCTTTGTTAAACATGATCTATGTTCGGACATCTTTCAAATGACCTCGACTTCTGGAAGAAAGTGGGCATACCCATGGTACGGATCCATGTCAGGTTTGATCAATTTCTGACAACGTATATAAGTTGCGACACATCTGGTCATTTATCGGCCTTTTTGAACAACAAAACTCTAGAAATACAAAATTTGTCAAAAATCGAAACAACTTGTCATGGTGCCTTTAATTATTCATATAATCTTATGGGAAAATTTGCGGTCATTTAATGGATGCCTAAAAAAAGTGCTCTCAAAGGAGCCTCTGGCCTACCCGAACACCCTAAATTGAACATGGTCTATTTTTGGACATGCATAAAATGACTCCAACTTTTTCCAGTAGGTGGGCATACCCATTGTAGGCATATGTCGTGTTTGAGAAAATTCCGACACCGTATGTGTACGACCATTTATTGACCGTTTTCATCGAGAAAACTCCAGAAATGGCAAGAATTGTCAAAAACTCAAACAATTTGGCATGATACCTTGAATTGGTCATACAAGGTCATGTAAAAACATTGGGTCTATTTCAAGAACTGGTCTAGTTGGGCAATCTTTCTGTGAAAAAAAGAATTTAATCCGTGAATGTTTTTTTGTCAAATTCATGAACTTCTTTTCAAATCGATGAATTGTTTTCAATTTTGCAAAAAAAAAATCAAATTTGTGAAGTTCTTTTAATCGATGAACCATTTTCATTTTCAGGAACTCTTTTTCCTTCTTGGTGCTAGTAGTGGGCATGAAAACTGACAAACCAAAGATCAAACAAATATTGAAACAAAAAAATTGATTTTTGTTTTTTTGTGTTGATGTTTGAACATTTCTGCGACATGTAGCGACCAGAGCGCATGTATGGCAGGGATATCAATTTCATGGGCCAAGCTGATTATTTGCACACAAGGAAAAAACTTGTTGTGGTTTTTTTTGTTGCAGCCTGCATGTACGTGGCTATACGCAACACATGTGCCGTTCGTGGTTTTAGTCCCAAATCGTCTCGTTACACCGAAGGAGGGAGCTAAATCATTTTAGCATCTTATCAATATGTGTTTTGGCTTAGGCCTATTAGGCAATTCTATCCGCATTTCTGCCACATGGGGGGTTGCTCGATCGGGTGAAAGAAAAGAGTCATTCATAACTTCATGGTTTTTGAGTTCTTTACTATCGTACGCCCAAATTTGAGAGTACGAGAGTGAAGAACTCGAAAGCCGTCAAGTTATGAATGGTTTTCTTCTTCCATCGTTGCAAAACCGCTATGTGTTAGGCATGGAGAATTGTTGGGTTAGACATTTAGCTTCTATCCGTCAGAGCTTGGCAAGTAGTATCACTAGTGCAGAACCGGGCAATAGCACCGGTTCGTAAGGCCCTTTAGTGCCGGTTCCATAACCGGCACTAAAGTGTGGGCACTAAAGCCCCCCCCCCCCTTTAGTACCGGTTCAGTACCAACCGGTGCTAAAGGGAAACCACGTGGCACGAGCCATCTCCAGAGGCCTGGAGTCCTTTAGTACCGGTTGATAAGACCAACCGGTACTATAAGATTTGGGGGGTTTTAGTTTTATGATTTCTTTTTCATTTAATTTTGTGTTTCCATTTTAATTCTTTTTCGTTTGCTGGTATTTTACGATACTACACATTGTACACGTTATATATATATATATATATATATATATATATATATATATATAGAATTTCTAGTAGAACCAATCATGCATATATATATCATCAATGTCTCACAAACCATCATATTAATTAATTCACACATACACACATGTATAACTATATACAATTTCTCCTACATATGCATGTTGCCTTCGGAGCCAGTGGCATTATAGCCTAATTAGTGCCTTCGGAGCACGATGACAATTGGAAGTGGTTTTTATTGGGGCGGTAGCGGGTAATAGTATTCTCCCTTCGGATTTATGACCTGGTCGAGCCAAAATCCCGCTATTTCCTCTTGAAGTGCTTCTACGCGCTCCATTTCTAGGAGCTTCGCCCGCACCTCTCTGAACTGTTAAGAAGGAGATCAATATGCATGTGTATTAGTTGTGTGACTAGATATCGATAATGGTGTAAAAATTGTGAATAGTGTTTCGACAAGCGTACCCATTCCTATCTTTGAGATCTGCTCCTTTCGGACGCCATCATGCGAATGTTCTCGCAAACGCAGAATGCACACAGATCAGTCCCCTGCGCCTGCTTCAGGGCCTTTACGAGAATGAAATTTGATCAGATAATAATTAATCAAGCATGATAATTAAAGAGATGGCAGCTAGCTAGCTAGCTAGTACTACTTAATTACTTACCTTGGGTCTTCCTCATTTAAGCTTTTCTTTCCATTCGCCGTCCGTAACCCTGATGAACCTTGCCCAAGCCCTGCCCGCCGAAAAAGAAAATGAATAAAGGGGTTATTAAATGGTTCATATCATGAAATGACGAACTAAATAGGCCGAGATATATAGTTAATAATGATTGAAATTACCTGTTGACTATCCCAAACAAGATGTTATAGTCAGTTTTTTCTTTGAGTAGTGAGTCCAGTATTTCAACTGTTCCGGTGTCAACTTTAATGATACACAAGACCCAGTGATATCTGCATGCACACACGTTTGCATGTCTTAATTAAGCGGGCATATGTAAGCAAAAATATGTAGCTAGTTAGTAGGCAAAAACAGAGAATTTGTAGTACAAGACAGTGTGACTCACTGGAAGTTGTAAGGAAGTAGTATATCTTCATTGTATTTGAGGCACTTCAAGAACTCTAGCATGCTGTCCTCTATGGCCTTTTGATGATGTTCATCTATTTTCCATGTGTATTCATTAACGGTGTTTGGGTCAATGAACCCAATGCCATAGCGTCCACCTTTTCTCATTTCATACATCTTCATCCTGCATATAATACCACAGAAAAGAATATAGTGAGGATAATTACAGGTAATGATAAGGATCACTACAGCTAGCTTGAGACTTAAATTACAGAAAGAAATCACTTACAGACAATAGCAACTGACGATAGATTTGTCGAGTGCGTCTTGATTGTATAACTGAAACAGTTCAGAATACTCAACGGACACAGCTTTCTCATGGTAGTAATGATCCTCCTTGACATTCACCATGAGGGACAATCGATCGGAAATCTTGGTAATGTTCATGTACCATTGATGCAATTCATACATTCTCGTTGGGAGGTTCTTGACCTTGTCTGGCTTGACCAAAGGTTGGCCCCGGACATATTTCCGTTTTATTTCACCCTCTCTAAGCACAGGCATGGGCTCGATCTCGAGGAGTTGTCCAACAGTGATTTTGAGAACTTCAGCCTGCATTATATGCTCCTCCGTTATTACCACATTGCCCACCTCAGGAACGTAAACTGTTTGCCCACAATAATATTGGGCGCGCGTACTGTCACGTGTTGTTGGCACAACAAGCGAGGGGATCGATTGCGCCGCCTGTTCTCCCAGCTGGGGAATGATTTTCCCGCATTTTTTGACAGCTGCTTCTTGTTTGCTCGATCCCGAGCTCGCCTCCTTACGTACACGTGCTCGATTTAACTTCCTGATGTGGCGCTCATAGTCTGTGTCAACAGGCTCGGGAGCTGGTGGTTGAGTCATACGAATGAAGTGGTCAATCGTTTCCTCAGGCACTTTCTCCCTTGGCGGCGGTGGCGGTTTCGGTGCAAAATGGGCTTCCACCTCGGACTTTGATATGGCTGCGATTTCCTCCTCAGACCTGTCATAAGCCCTCTGCGAAAGAGGCATGAGGCTTGGACCATATTTATATTGCTTGCCTCCTCCTGTACTTCCTGTACTACCTCGACTCGTACCGCTACACACCATAGCTGCGGGGTGTCTTTTCTGTGATTGCTGAGGCGGCGGAGACGGCTGACGGGGCTGAGTTGGACGAGGAGGAGTGGCCGCCTGAAGTTGTGCCAGACTTGGAGGAGGAGTGGCCTGAGGTTGTGCCGGACTTGGAGGAGGAGTGGATGTCTGACGCTGTGGCGGACTTGGAGGAGGAGGAGTGGCCTGACACTTTGCCGGACTTGGAGGAGGAGTGGCCTGACACTTTGCCGGACTTGGTGGACTTGCAGGAGCGGGAGACTGCTGACTCGGTGGCGGACTTCGACGAGGAGTCGGCTGACGCGGTGTCGGTGGCCTTCGAATGATGATGCAATCCTTTTTCCATAGGATGATACGATGTTTGGCGTCTCCGAGAAAGCGCTCGTCGTCACCTCCAGGATAGTCAAGCTCTAGCTCCGAATATGGGTCCACCACCTCATCAACCAAGACACGAGCATAGCCCACTGGAATCGGGTTGCAATGGAAGGTTGCCTCGGGGGGATTTGTAAAAGCAACGGCGTCTGCCACCTTCATGGATATGTTCTTCATTTTGACGTTAGCTCGCAGCTAGTGTTCTCCATGATGTCATCCACGGGGTATCTACCCAGCATTGCGTCGTCCGGGGCGGAACCCACGTTGCTTCTCGGCATGGATGGGGCGGTGCTATCCAATGCTGGATCATTCGCTAGCTGCTGCAGCTGCTGAGACCCCCTTTGCTGGGTAAGTGAGTCGATCTGCTCCTGCTGCCGCTGGAATTTGACTACCAATTCTGCTTGACTTGCTTCTAGGCCTTGAAGGCGTTCATAGTCCCGCTTCCTCTGCTCCTCCTCCATCTTCCTCTTCTTCTCCTCTGCAATCTTCTTTCTTGCACGGGTTCTGTAGTCGGTGTTCCAGTCTGAGAACCCCTCATACCACGGAATAGCGCCCTTGCCTCGTGTTCTTCCCGGGTGTTCAGGATTTCCTAGGGCACGCATAAGCTCGTCGTTCTCTCTGTTGGGCTGGAACACCCCCGATCGTGCCTCTTCTATTGCAACAAGTATCGCATCGTCGGCTCCCTTTAGACTTGCCCTCGTCAAAACATTGCC
>NC_057798.1:155815848-155817941 GCF_018294505.1 Triticum aestivum | reverse complement strand
AACCAAGTCCTGACCCTGGGGGGCCAGCTCTTAGTAACCGAAGTGGCACCTGCATCCTCCATCTCTTTCTCAGACTTATCCCACTTAGGCATTGCCACCGCATAGCCACCTGGCCCCAGCTTATGGAACTTATCCTTTTTTTCGGCATTCTTCTTGTTTATTCTCGACCATTCCTTAGCTAATTCCGAATCCTTGAATTTCACGAAATCGTCCCAATGAGCACGTTGGTTCTCTAGTGTTCCCTCGAATACTAGAGTCTTCCTTCCTCCCTTGACGTACTTGTCCCATTCACGATTCTTGTGGTTCTTGAATGCAACCGCCATCTTCCTAAGAGCAGCGTCCTTGACTTTCTGCACATCTGCTTCTGTAAAATGATCTAGTAGGGTGAAATGTTCCATGAGAGTATCCCAAAGCAGATCTTTTTGATTCTTGTCGACAAAAGTAACATCTGGACGTGGAGCAGCGTCCTCTTTGTCTTTTTGTCTTTTGTCTTTTGCTGGCTCTCTCCATTCTTGAAGGGAGCTCAGGAGTTGGTCCTTCACAAGAACTCCGCACTGACGAACGAACTTGTCCGCAATCTTCTTAGGCGCTAATGGTTCGCCACTAGGTCTGATTGCCTCGATATTGTACTTTACGCCCACCTTCAACTTTTTGTTCGAGCCTCGTTTCGTCCTTTTGCCTCAAGATTTGCTCGATCCGGATGGCTGAAAGAACAAAGATCGATTCGTTAATATATCTTCAAGTCATTTAAAACATGTGATGATCACCAGATACCTGCTTATATAAATATATATACCTCACCGGTCTTTGTTGTTTCAGGATCAACATGTTCTTCGTCATCGTCATAATTGTAGTTCATGACTTCATCAATTCGGTCGTCGCGATCGAATATCATATCACCCTCTCCGGTGTTGTTTAGAAATTCGGAGCCGTCATAATCTTCTTCATTCTGATCATCATTTGGCCCGCGTATCATATCGAACATGGTCTGTTCTCCCTCTCTGTCGGTATTGTCTGCCATAGCTTTTATTTAACTAATTCAAAAGAAATATAAAACAATTTAGTATTCAAATTACATCGTCTCGAATAATAGATATAATCTCGAATACTTCGTCTAGAATAATAGATATAATCTCGAATACATCGTCTCGAATAGTATATAATATTGAATAGTACATCACTGGCTAGCTAATTAAAGATCGAATACTACAGAAGAATCCAGGACACTCGTGGTTCCTGTGGCGCGGGCGCTGGACACCCAAAGAGAAGGAACCCTCACAGGATCATAGCTGAAGTGAGATCCCCGAAGATACTGCCAGGTATTGGAGAACCTGCCGCCCTCTAACGCAACCATGTAGCGATGGACGTGCTCGTCCTCCTCCCTGACACAGCGACGTACCACCTCCGGCGGGGCCGGGTCCCTCCGCACCGCAACTGGCCCACGCGAACGCCACCAAACGAGATCAGGGTCGACGACGGGACCCGGGGTCGGGTTCCTCATCAAGCGGCGCGCCCCTCCAGGCAGCACCTCCCAGTGCCAGCCCGGCGGAGCCCAGTCCCAGACATGGGTCGGCTGGACGTCGTCGCGGACGGGTCGACGGCGAGGATGCGGGCCGGGCATCGTCGAGAACAAATACTAGCTATATGCCCGCAAAAAGTAACAATTTTTTAATGATTGGATTTTGATAAC
This sequence comes from Triticum aestivum, assembly GCF_018294505.1. Lineage (NCBI taxonomy): Eukaryota > Viridiplantae > Streptophyta > Magnoliopsida > Poales > Poaceae > Triticum > Triticum aestivum. Next base: position 155,816,251 of record NC_057798.1, on the reverse strand, counting down.
TAAAATTTCTAACATTTCTATATAACACTAATTATGCTAATCTAAATAATCTAAATAACACTAAAATTTCTAACATTTCTAACATTTCTATATAACACTAATTTCTAACATTTCTATATAACACTAATTTCTAACTGATTAAACACTAATTATATCCATCTAACATGCATTCATACATACATAATAGTGAAAAAATAATAATCTAAATAATCTAAACTAATTAAACATACAAAATACGTGTGTGTGTGTGTGTGTACTAGTTAAACACTAATTATCTAAACTAACTAAACATACAAAATAATAATCTAAATAATCTAAACTAATTAAAAACTAATTATCTAAATTAATTAAACATGCTTGTGTGTGTGTGTGTGTACGGGCTCGGAGAGGGCTCACAGCGGGC
>NC_057798.1:155786419-155815506 GCF_018294505.1 Triticum aestivum | reverse complement strand
GGCGAGGCGACGGCGGGGACGGCGTGACGGGGACGGGGATGGCGCGACGGGGACGGGCCCGGGGCGGCGACGGAAACAAGGGCGGCGACGGGGACGGGGGCGGCGATGGGGACGGGGGCGGCGACGGAGACGAGCGGCGATGGAGACGATCGAGGGCGGCGGCGACGGCGACGGAGACGGAAACAGAGGAACGAACAGAGAGGGAAACTGAAATTTTCGTAGCCGTTGTATATATAGAAGGCACCTTTAGTACCGGTTGGAACCACCAACCGGTACTAAAGGCCTATTTTGGCCAGGCCAAGCGGCGGGAAGCGACCCCCTTTAGTACCGGGTGGTGGCACAAACCGGTACTAAAGGCCCCCCCCTTTAGTACCGGTTTGTGCCACGACCCGGTACTAAAGGGGGTGCGCTGGCACAGGTGCGGTGCGGCAAGTTTAGTCCCACCTCGCTAGCCGAGGGGCGACCGCATTGGTTTATAAACCCCCGTGCGGTCACTCTCTCGAGCTCCTCTCCAAAGCAGGCTTACTGGGCCTACGTGTTCTTTGCAGCCCTGTGGGCCCACTTGGCCTTTGCGGGCCTGCATCCTGGCCCAACGACAGGTTGGGTTTCTAGTCGTATGCAGGCCGCTCTGGCCTAGTAGGCGGGCTTATTTTTATTTTATTTTTTTGCTTTATTTATTTTTGTGTTGTTTTTTTTGTGTATTTATAGTTTCTTTGTGAATATTTTTGTTTTAGATACAAAAAATTACAAACTTTCTGTTAGTGCCTGTGGTTTTCAAATTTGAATAGTTTAAATTTTGAATTATTTAAAATTAGTGTGAATCACTAGTTTGTGAATAACTTAACTTTACAGTAAAGGCATGAAAGAATTTGTTTGCACATAAAATTTCTTCGCGTTTCAAATGCCAAAACACATAACTACCCTAACTATTACAGAGATTCCCCTCTCGGTGCGAAACACAGAAGAAAGTGATGATAGCTAGTGAAGCCGATCACATCCCAGATCTTTGGGTGTGAAACTTTTTCTTCGCGTGTGTCCCTTTGCGCCGTAACCATGGAAAATCTTCATCATTTAACGGGATGCTCGGGTCAATATTCACTGTGAATGGAGCAATTTCATCAAACTTTTCATAATCTTCTGACTTGTCTGTCTTGTCATCCACTCCCATGATGTTTCTCTTCCCAGAAAGAACTATGTGCCGCTTTGGCTCATCGTACGATGCATTCGCTTCCTTATCTTTTCTTTTTCTTGGCTTGGTAGACATGTCCTTCACATAGTAAACATGTGCCACATCATTGGCTAGGACGAATGGTTCGTCTGCATACGCAAGATTGTTGAGATCCACTGTTGTCATTCCGTACTGCTGCTCTTCCGTTACCCCGCCTCGTGTCATATTGACCCATTTGCACCGAAACAAAGGGACCTTTAAACCACGTCGATAGTCAAGTTCCCATATGTCATGTATATAACCATAATATGTTTCCTTTCCCGTCTTGGTTTCTGTATCAAAGCGGACACCACTGTTTTGGTTGGTGCTCTTCTTATCTTGAGCGATCGTGTAAAATGTATTACCATTTATCTCGTACCCTTTGAAAGTCATTATATTCGAAGATGGTAACTGGGATAGTAAGTACAGGTCATCTTCAATACAGGTGTCATGCATGGTACGTGTCTGCAACCAGCTGGCGAAACTCCTGGTTTGTTCACGTGTAATCCGGTCATCAGACCGCTCCGAGTGTTTGGAGCATAGCAAATTCTTGTGTTCATCCATATACGGAGCCACCAAGGCGGAATTCTGTAGAACTGTGTAGTGTGCTTCAGTGAGAGAATGTCCGTCCATACATATTATTTGTTCCCCTCCTAGCGTGCCTTTTCCATCCAGTCTGCCCTTATGCCGCGATTCAAGAACACCAATCGGCTTAAGGTCAGGAATAAAGTCAATACAAAACCCAATGACCTCCTCATTTTGATGGCCCTTGGAGATGCTTCCTTCTGGCCTAGCACGGTTATGAACATATTTCTTTAAGACTCCCATGAACCTCTCAAAGGGGAACATATTGTGTAGAAATACAGGACCCAAAACGTTAATCTCTTGGCACAAGTGAACTAGGACGTGTGTCATGATGTTGAAGAAGGATGGTGGAAACACCAACTCGAAACTGACAAGACATTGCACCAAATCATTCTCTAACCTTGGTATGATTTCTGGATCGATTACCTTCTGAGAGATTGCATTGAGAAATGCACATAGCTTCACAATGGCTAATCGAACGTTTTCCGGTAGAAGCCCCCTAAATGCAACCGAAAGCAGTTGCGTCATAATCATGTGGCAGTCATGAGACTTTAGGTTCTGGAACTTTTTCTCTGCCATGTTTATTATTCCCTTTATATTCGACGAGAAGCCAGACGGTACCTTAATACTGAGCAGGCATTCAAAGAAGATTTCCTTCTCTTATTTGGTAAGAGCGTAGCTTGCATGACCCTGATGTATGCCGTCTTCTCCGTGCATACGTTGCTGGTCCTCCCGTGTCTCAGGTGTATCTTTTGTCTTCCCATACACGCCCAAGAAGCCAAGCAGGGTCACGCAAAGATTCTTCGTCACGTGCATCACGTCGATTGCGGAGCGGACCTCTAGGTCTTTCCAATATGGCAGGTCCCAAAATATAGATTTCTTCTTCCACATGGGTGCGCGTCCGTCAGCGTCCTTTGGAACAGATTGTCCGCCAGGACCCTTTCCAAATATCACCTTCAAATCCTTGACCATATCATGTACATCAGCACCAGTACGGTGGCGAGGCTTCGTCCGGTGATCCGCCTCACCTTTGAAATGCTTGCCTTTCTTTCTTACGGGATGCCTGCTCGAAAGAAATCGACGATGTCCCAGGTACACATTCTTCTTACAACTATTCAAATATATACTGTCGGTATCATCCAAATAGTGCGTGCATCCGTGGTATCCCTTGTTTGTCTGTCCTGAAAGGTTACTGAGAGCAGGCCAATCATTGATGGTCACGAACAGCAATGCCTTTAGGTCAAATTCTTCCTGTTTGTGCTCATCCCATGCACGTACACCTGTTCCATTCCACAGTTGTAAGACTTCTTCAACTAATGGCCTTAGATACACATCAATGTCGTTGCCGGGTTGTTTAGGGCCTTGGATGAGCACTGACATCATAATGAACTTCCGCTTCATGCACAACCAAGGAGGAAGGTTATACAAACATAGAGTCACAGGCCAGGTGCTATGGTTGCTGCTCTGCTCCCCAAAAGGATTAATGCCATCTGCGCTTAGACCAAACTATACGCTCCTTGCGTCATCTGCAAACTCCTTCCCGTACTTTCTTTCAATTTTTCTCCACTGCGACCCGTCAGCGGGTACTCTCAACTTTCCGTCTTTCTTACGATCTTCTCTGTGCCATCGCATCGCCTTGGCATGCTCTTTGTTTTGGAACAAACGTTTCAACCGTGGTATTATAGGAGAATACCACATCACCTTGGCAGGAATCTTCTTCCTGGGGTGCTCGCCCTCGACATCACCATGCTCATCGCGGCTGATCTTATAGCGCAATGCACCACATACCGGGCAAGCGTTCAAATCCTCGTACTCACCGCGGTAGAGGATGCAATCATTAGGGCATGCATGTATCTTCTGCACCTCTAACCCTAGAGGGCAGACAGCCTTCTTTGCTTCGTACGTACTCTCAGGCAATTCGTTGTCCTTTGGAAGCATATCCTTTATCATTACCAGCAACTTTCCAAATCCCTTGTCAGATACACCATTCTCTGCCTTCCATTGTAGCAATTCTAGTGTGGTGCCCAGCTTTTTCTTATCACCTACGCAATTCGGGTACAACAATTTTTTGTGATCCTCTAACATGCGTTGCAACTTCTTCTTCTCCAAATCACTTGCGCAGTTTCTCTTTGCATCGGCAATGGCCCGACCTAGATCATCAACGGGCTCATCTGATGCCTCTTCTTCAGCTTCTTCCCGCATTGCCGGCTCAGCTTCTTCCCCCATTGTTGTATCATCGTATTCAGGGAACCCATGGCCAGGATAGCTGTCGTCGTCCTCTTCTTCTTCATTGTCTTCCATCATAACCCATCTTTCTCCGTGCTTGGTCCAAACATTATAGTGGAGCATGAAACCGGACTCAAACAGGTGGACGTGAATGGTTCTTGACGTAGAGTAATTGCGACCATTCTTACAGCCAGCACATGGACAAGGCATAAAACCATCCGCCCGCTTGTTTGCCTCAGCCGCAAGCAGAAAAGTATGCACGCCCTCAACGAACTGGGGAGAGCATCGGTCATCGTACATCCATTGCCGGCTCATCTTCATTACACAACACCGAATAGACCAAATTAATACAAGCTCATACATAAAGTTCATACAACACTTAAATGCAACAAACAAATAACTCTCTAGCTAAAGCATTTAAATGCAACAACAAATGCGATCAAGATCGCAACTAAGGTAACAATTGATCCAACAGCATAATGATACCAAGCCTCACTATCGATGGCATATTTTCTAATCTTTCTAATCTTCAAGCGCATTTTCTCCTTCTTGATCTTGTGATCATCGACGACATCGGCAACATGCAACTCCAATTCCATCTTCTCCCCCTCAATTCTTTTCAATTTTTCTTTCAAGTACTCGTTTTCTCTTTCAATTAAATTTAACCTCTCGACAATAGGGTCGGTTGGAATTTCTGGTTCACATACCTCCTAGATAAAAATATCTATGTCAACTTGATGGGCATAATTTGTCATAAACACGAAATGCAACAAATAGTTTTAAAAGAGAATATACCACATCCGAATCATAACAAGGACGAGGGCCGACGGGGACGGATATCAAAACCATGGCACTATGTATAACAAAGAACGTACGGGTAAGATAATTATTATACGAGTAACTATATATCCAAATCACACAAACATCAATTTTTTATATAAAATTTCATGAATAAGAGGCTCACCACAAGGTGGTGCCGGCGACGGGACGATGCGGGCGATTGACGGTGGTTACGACGGAGATTTAGAAGGCACTAAGTAAACCACACCTACATATGCAAACTAAGTGTTATTTTGACCTCAAATTGCATATAAATCAAATACTAGCACATATATATATTTCCTCCCAAATTACTAAACTCACAAATTAATAACTATATAAAGCATTGCAAGAGCTAATCTAGCAATGAGAGATGAAAGGACAAAGTTGCTAACCTTTGTGATCACTTGAATGAATGGGGGCCTTCAAATCTTGACAAATTTTGGGAAAAATGTGTGATGAGCTCGAGGGGAGAAGAGGAAGAACAAAGAGGAGAGGAGAGGGGAAAGGGGGAAGAACAGAGCGAGCTGGACGAAGGGTTTATATGCAGGAGGACCTATAGTACCGGTTCGTGGCACGAACCGGTACTAAAGGTGCCGGGTGGGGCCCAGACTCGCATCATCCCGCCACCACCCTCATTAGTACCGGTTCGTGGCACGAACCGGTGCTAAAGGTTAGCCACAAACCGGTACTAATGGGAGCGGCCCGGCTAGCCGTTGGAACCGGCACTAATGTATACATTTGTGCCGGCTCTAATACAAACCGGCACTAATGTGCTTCACGTTTGACCTTTTTTCTACTAGTGTATGATCATCGCGACTCGAAATAATTAAACACAAGTCAAATAACAATCTTCATACCAACATATTCAGTTGACAAGCATCATAGAAGTGACATGACCGCAGTTGACAACTAGGTCACGAACAAAAGGTCCGATGTGTGGACACATTGGCTCTCCGCCGACTCTATCTCCACACCCTCATCGATCTTGTGCAGAAGGGACTGTCGCGGTACCGACTGCGGCGAGGACGACCATCAACGTATCTACTGGCCGCAGCACGAGCGTTCTCCTCACAGGTGGTCGCCCTCTCTACCGCTGGAGCTGTGGTCTCCGCCGCATTTCTACCACACCAGGGTTGCTCCGGTGAAAGAAGAGAGCCATTCATAACTTCATGGTTTTCGAGTTCCTGACTATCATGCACTCAAATTTGAGAGTACGAGAGTGAAGAACTCGAAAGCCGTCAAGTTATGAATGGTTTTCTTCTTCCGTCATTGCAAAAACGCTATCTGTTAGGAATGGAGAATTGTTGGGTTAGACATTTAGCTTCTATCCGTCCAAGCTTGACAAGTAGTATGATTAGTACTGGTGTCATCACACCGCAGGAGTATGAACAGAGGAACCAGATCTGGATGCTTCAAATTGTCCGCGAACTCTTCCCGAAGGGGAAGCCTGCAAGTCAAGGCCATGGCGGGCGGCGGAGCTAGGGTCAGCCAACCCTGGCATCGCCGGCCAGCCGGAGCAACAGTAGCCTGTCACACCTAACCTCCTGATTAGTGCGATTTAGAGTTGTCAAGTGGGACCAGCCAGCTGGCGTGATAACTGACGTGCGTGGTATGGTTAAAAGGGCCGCCTGTGGCCATGAGTGAGGCATACGTGTGGAAATTCTCTCTGTATCTGAACTTTCATCTGAAATCACACCTACCTTCTCCTCTCCAAGCCAGTTGTCTGCTCCTCTCGCCTCTCTGGACCGTCATGAACGCGGGGCGGGGATTGGAGGTACGATCGCGCAGGAGAGGGTGCGGGCACGGGAGATGGTTTTGAGTGGGAACGCGTTGTCAGACGCGTACGTGGCTGTGGTCCGAAGGCCCGCAAATCTTCCTTTGGTTTGCAAGAATTCGGACAAACGGACGCGTCCGGGTACAAATACGGATTCACGTTGAATAGTAAGCTACGTCCGGACAGCTTTGTCTGAACGGTTGTGGGATATTTGAGTGTTCCTGTTGGAGATGCCCTAAATAACTGGGAGGACGATGGGTGAGGAGCATGACAAATGTTCTCCCGTGGAAGAATGTTTGTTTGCAATATCTTTTTTTTGTTTGCAATATCTTGGAGAGCAAAGTCAAGCAAGAACATGCACGGAGAGCATAAGCTTGCAACTCGAACAGGTTGACCTTGCGTGCGCTCATTCCCTGCAAACGTTAATGTGGGTGTCGGGTGGAATCCATAGTAGGATGTGCCGATAGGTTTTTGATAATTGATGTGGTATCGTGTGCCGCAATGATAGGGATGAAGGATAATTGTATGGACATTTCTTACCCCGGGAGTCGGGATCGACGAAGCTACCAGTTTGAAGTTGGCATACACAAGTGTTGAGCAAAACCGTTTTAGTTGGCTAAGATTTTCTTAAATTACAATTGATTTGGGAAAGTGTAATTTCATGCCTTAGCTTGCATTTTTTTACCCAGTTGCAGGTTGCAATTTTTATAAAGTAAAGTTACACATTTCTGTCAAATGAGATTTGAAAAAAAAAGGAAGCTCAGTACATCCACATAGAATTGGTAAAACTGTCCTAATAAATCAGGAAAGTTAAGAATGGAACATCGGTTCTTAAGAGCATCTCCAATAGAAAATGTTAAGAGCATCTCCAATAGAAGATGTAGATGCAAAAATAACTACTTTTTGCATCTCCGACGTCCAAAACACCTCTCCAACATATTATGTAGATGTAAAAAAAAATTACATCTCCGCTGCCCAGAGATGTTAAATACAACATCTCCATTGCAAATTTGCAACTCCGTTGACTGAATATGTAAAAAGGAAAGCCACACACAAACCGCCAATTGCTGTTTCTTTTCGTTTCCGCGTGACCCCTGTCTGTCCTCCGCCACCCGACCATCCACCGCCCGCCCGCCCGCCCGCCTCCAGCCGCCGCCATGGCCGACGCAGATGCTGTATTGTGTGTCACAATGAAAGGGGTAATGGATGGACATTTGTTTCCTTGGGAGTTAGGACGAAGCTGTTGGCATGCATGGGTGCACCGGTTTGTTGTTGGCATTGTCTGATAATTGTACCGCATGTGTCCAGCGGATTGTCGTTTCCTGGGGTCGACGGAGAGGCGTCCATGTATATATCCACAGATTAAACAAAACCGTTTTACTTCATTCAGATTTTCTTAAATTACAACCCATTCAGAAAAGTGTAAGTTGGTGTAACTTGCATTTTTTTTCTCATCCAATTGCAAATTACATTTTTTTTATGAAATTAAAGTTGCGCTTTTCTGAATCAAATAACAAATGAAAACAAAATCCCATAGAATTGGAAGAACTGTTTTACTAAGCGAGCGAATTTGAGATACTACCGGAATCGCCATCATTGCCTAGTGCCAGGGCACTTGACAACGAGCAAAATCATCTTGGCGACATGTTTACCTGAGTCCTTTTCATCGGGCCACTCGGCAAAGGTGAGTCGGCTGGACTCCTTTTGGAAAAGGCAATATGCGGGCATTCATCAAACAAACAGACAATGACGAAGCTAGCAAATTGCCAAAGCCTGGGCACGCCGTAAGCTAAAACTCACTTGGTCTATCAAACACAACAAGTGTCATATATTTTGATAAACATCATGTGCAATATACGCAGTAATGGTTCATAGATCATAGAAGTAATAAAAACATACAATACAATACCAAATAACTCGCTAGCTACTAGCCAATTTCGTCATTAAACAAATATGGTTGAAACCAACACGACCAGCGTTCAGTTAGGGTGTGTTTGGTTATAGTTTGCTACAGTACCCGTATTGCATACACATCTTCAGTCAGCCTGGTTCTTCATATGCAACCTCATATGCAGCAGATGCAACCTGTTTGGTTGCCTGCATCGCATGAAGTGACACTTATCCTCCTACTGTTTGGTTGCCGTTTTTGTGCTTAGGGTGTGAGCAGATGCAAACTTCAGCTGTTTGGTTGCAAATATTGAATGTGTTCTGCTCACCCCATTCAAATGTGGTAGCCTTACCACCACATGATCAGCACAACAGCAAGCACACATGAGATCAAACAAAGCAAGCAACCAAATGAGATCAAACAAAGCAAGCCAAGAAATGACATCATACTACTTAGATTAACAGCAGGGGCATCCTCCTTCCCTGCTCCACACCAAGGTGCTGCTCCTGACCAAAATATTAACAAGTTCCCAACACAAGTACCATAAGTCTAGCCACACACCATAAAATTTCAACACTAACACCATAAAAGTTAACTACATTGCGTGCTCAATGTCTCCAACGCAGTTGTGCCTGCTGCAACGAAACCCGCACATGACCAAGGAGTCATGGTTGTAGATTTGGACCTTGAGGCCGAGTCCTGACAGGCGCACAACGGCGAGGTCGCCGGGGACGATCCGGTGGCGGCGGCAGAAGTAGTTCCAGCCCCGGCCAAGCACCATGTGCCCCTCAAAGTTCTGGACCTGCACCTAGAACACGCACCGCTTGTTCGCCGACAGTCTCACCACGCACGGGAGCCTCTTGATTACCAGCCAGTCGTTCATCACCTCCACGAACTTAAGAGGGATGGTGAGCATGGCGAGGTCCTCGTTGTCCTTGATCTGCTGGTAGAAGCGCAGCAGCTCCCAGCCCCCCTCCTCGTGGCCCTGCCTCGGAGATCGTCCCCTTGAACGAGGAAGGCTCATGAAGGTGATCCTGCCAGGCAGGTCCACCGTCCTGAGCCACCTGTTCATGGGGATGAAATCCTCGGCGCCCTCAGCTCCGCCCACCACCTGAGCTCCTCCACCCGCCACATCCCAGTCACTCTTCAATATCTTTTCAGGTAAGATGACAAGTATTAATGCACAAACTCTTTGCCAAATGCATCTTTCAAATGCCACCGATCAGTTGCACTAGAACTACATCAAATGGCACTGATCAGAGACATGTGACCAAGAGCAAATGCCACTGATTAGTGCACAAACTCTTTGCCAATTGTCACTTATTAATGGCACTTGCTCTTGGGAAAATTCCACTGATCAGGGTACTTGCCCAACAACAAGTGTCACCGATCAGTGGTAGTTGCCCATGACCAAATGCCACTGATCAGTGGCATCTAGTTTTCTGCAACTGTCACTCATTAGTGCACTATCCTAAGCATGGAAACATCTAAAAAGAGCAATAACAAATGCCACTCATTAATAGCACCCATGTGCACCCATGCACATTTGGTAGCATCCTATAATGGTCCTAATACATGCACATATAATAATCTAGAGAATGCAACACAAATCCTAGTTTCAACATGTATAACAATATAGACCATGCAACATGAACAGCAACATGAACATGATCCTAGCTTGATGTCACGACCCGGATTTGGTAGAATCCAAGTCTCTGTGTTTACTATGTTATCCCTGGATCGTAGCTAGCACACACAGTAACAAGAATGAATATCAGTACAACATACATCATTTTACTACAACGGTAGATCCAGAATTACACAAATACATACCATTTACACAGCTCAATGATGGCACATCATACAGCGGAATAATACGTAGTCACTAAGTTAAGGCTCCATCAACGCCACTAGGCTCATTGAGTGTAGACCATAACCCTATCTTCTCTTAATCTGTTGAGATCTGCACATGACAGGTGCAGGTGAGTACGTGGAATTTACTCGCAAGTTGCAAAGGAAAATTAACAAAATATATATGCAGGGTAGTATGGATGGGGGTTCCCTTTGCATAAAGCCAATTTTCTCCTATACTAAATTTTATAAACTCCTTCAAAAAATAGTTTTTAGTATAAAAGGTAAGAGTGAGACACTTGGATATACACACCAGTGTTCATTCTCCAAATTTTGGTAAACAATAAGTATCGTTGAAGTGAAACACATTCACTGTGCTCATTCCTCAACTTTCCATTCCCTTAAAACAGACATTTTACAAAAGAGAGGGGAGATTCTTCTTCAGTCCAAGTCTTCAGTTGCTCAAAATTGCCCGTAACCAGGGGCACGGCTAATCAATTAGGTTAAACCCTCTGTAGAGGTCGTACACGTTCCCCACATGACACAACCAACCCCGTTTACCGTTACACACTTGGGTTTACGACTAGGAGGATATTATGACGAAGCCTTTCCGTAACAGCCCCCAATACCTGACCAAGCCGCTCGCAACTTAGGCAATGAAAGCCCCTCTCTGATGGCGGTCCTGAGGTAAGGGTTTCCCGTTAGTACTAAGCTAAGCCAGAGCCCATAGTAGCATGTGGCTGTACTGGAAGCTACATCAAGTTGTACTTGGAAGATCTCATTCCCCTAGACGACGGTCCTCACCAAAACCTGTGTGCAAATCCCCAGTCGAGCGCATTCACTGCAAGACCCCGATGGGCGCAATCACTTGTAAACGCTCCCGTCATACCATTCCGCCCAGGGAGTAGAAGTAGAACAATATATAGTTTTTGTTTTCCAAAAGTTTTCACAAAACATTGCCCTGGAAGAGGGCAAGTTTATTTGTTCAAAACTTGTTTGATTTTCAACCAACCCATTTGTGCAAGCGCGGCCAAGCATGGTAGTAAGTCTTGAACCTACGGCTCTAGCTAGTAAAAATACTTTGCAAACTTTTGTAAAACATGCATAATATTACATTTAAAGAGATATGCATAATATGAAAATATAGGTTGAAGTATGATCAATTTGTAACTTGCCTGAGTTCTCGAAGAGGAAATATTCTACTTCGAGTTGCCTCTTCTTCTCGTTATGATATATCTAACGATAAAAGAAAAATACTTCAACACACAACAAAATCCAAATAAAGATTCAAATAAAATACAAGTTATATGACTGCCAATGTTACAATGACGATTAGTATTAGGACATAGTTGGGGTTGAGATAGTAAAGTTTCGAGGATCAAATTTCTATAAAGAAATTATTTAGAACAAGTGGGCTCATGGTCCACTTTATGTTGCTTCTAGAAATCACAAGTGGTTAGGGTTTGACCCCAAGGTTCCAAGTCCATGGTTGGAATGTTTGAGAATCCCATCTAAAGGTGTCATATAATAATCCCTACATGAGTTTCAAACTAGTGGATCAAGTACCAAAGTGAGTTATAAAAATTCACTAGGTACGTGTTTTTTTAAGAGAGTTAAATCCTAAGTTGTGAACCTAAAGAAGTAATGAACACGTCGAAAAGTGTAACATAAAGATTCTAATATGATCAAATGAACCTGAGATCCAAGTTTGTAGAAGGAAATAATTTGACTGTAATTGTGAAATAATTGATATAACAATTTCGGTTGAATTCCTAGTTTCAAGTCAAAAGAGTGACCAAAATTGAATTGGAAAATGTGACAAGTGTTCCAACAGATAGATATGGTTCCGATAACCAATTTTTACATAATAAACTTTTTCATATGAATTATAGATTAAAAGATATGACAAAAATATTCAATTTACCATTTAAATCAAAACTAAAATTTTGATTGCCCAAAAGTGAAGTTTTATAATTTCATAAAAAAGTACAGGTTTCGAAGAATCCGGGAATATCTTATTTGTCGAAATCGGACACACGGTTTGGGAGATACGAATTTCCGAAGTTTAGATATTTTTCTGAAAAAAAATTACGTGATTTAGAGATTGCTCACCGGAGTTGGTCGCCGGAATTGGGGAAGAAGGCCGCCGGAGTTGTGGAAGAAGCTCTCTGATGTCAAGTAGAAGGAGGACGGCGAAGAGGTCGACGAGGTAAGTCTGTTGGGCAATGTCCTGGGCTCGGCCTCGTCCGGTGGTGGTGTGGAGCGGCCGCCGGAGCTGCAGAATTCCGACGAGCAATTGATCGGGATGGGGAGGGAGATAGCTCCCGAAAGTAGAGGGCTTCGGACGAGGGCTGAGAGGGTCTCGCGGGGTGCTTTTTATAGGGCTCGGGGAGGTCAGTATTCGAGCAGAAGATGGAGTTTAATGGTGGCTGTTCCGCTGCCTCGTAATGACCACTATGGGAGTATCAAAGGCGCACTGAGGGATGGGAGGGGTCGAGGGAGGCGAGGGAGTTTCGTTCAGGTGGTCAGTGGGTGCGGGGAATGGGAGAGGACGGGAGGAAGAGGTACAGGCATCCGTGGAGTTCTCGTTCTGTATGTGTAGGTGATCGTGAGGTGGAAGAAGACCGTGAGGAAGCCTGGGCCTCGCTCTTGTTATTTTGGTGGGCTCAGCCCAGTAAACTAGGACCAGTTTTTTCTAAAAAAAATTTAGGATTTTGGTGAAAAAAAAGTTTAACTAAAATAATTGTGAAAATGTTGATAATTATGAGAAAAATATTTGTACGTCTATTATATAGTTTTACCCTAGCAATAATTTTTATTATTCATGTAATTAGTTTAAATGCTCTATGGACCCATTTTATTCTATTCAAATATAAATTTTTAGGCCATTTCACTTATATAGTTTTGTTTTAAGCAATTAACCATCAAATTAAAACGTTAAAATGATAATCGAGCTAAATTAAATATTTCCATTTTATTTTTTTGGAGAAGTCACATTATCTCCTCTCATTGAGTTTATTTAGTAATTTGGAAATATTTAAATGGCACTAAAACCTCAATTAAGATCCAAGTTCAGATGGAACTAAAAATTCAAATAACTTCACATAAAATATTCTTCCACCACATTTTGAGAAAGTCATTTTATTCTCACTCCATCTTTATTTGTGGTTTCAAAATATTTCGTAGGTGTCCAAAAGGTTTTAATTTCCCATGAAAATCATAGCAATTCACTCAATAATATCTTATTATTAACATTCCAAAATTTGGAAAATTTTGGGATGTTACACTTGAACATGAACATGCCATTTTCATGAACACAGATCCAAGCAAGACCTTACCATGAATATAGATCCTAGCAAAGCACGCTAGCTTTGGGGAATCTAGCATGAACACAACTCCTAGCATGAACACAGATCCTAGGAAAGCACTAGCAGAAGAACATTATCCTAGGACACACTGTAGCACACAAGAACAGATCGGTCGGATTGGATTCGATTGGGATCGCATCCAATCGGATCTATTCGAATCCTATCTAATCCTATCGAATCCACTAAGTACAAGCACATGCCTAAGAAATAAACCCCCAATCTACATCTACGAGCAAGCATTGGGGGGTTTGACTTACCGGAGCTTGTGCAGTCGCAGCGAACTGAGGCCGGGGTGAAAACCCCGATGGAAAGGAGAGAGGTGGCGGAGCAGAGGAGGAGCCGACCCTGGCGACGGCCTGCGACATCAGCCCCGTGCTCATGGCCACGTCGGACGTCGAGGAGGACGGCGCGCCTACAGGAGAAAGCCCTTGGATAGGGGTCAAGAAACCCCCCTCCCCAATGGGGTCCCAAGAAGCGGCGGCTCTGTGGAAGGCACCGGCGTCGAGCCCAGGACCACAAGGTCCGGAATTGGCGATGCAGCAGGAACGACCGGCACTGCATTGGCCGGCGCTCATGGTGGCCGGCAGTAGATGGGGGACGGTGCTCGTAGCGCCGACGCTAGATCCGTGCCCGAGTTCTGGAGCCCGGCCAGTCAACGCTCCTGGATGCTGGCGATGCGCTGGTCGATGAGGGTCAGAGGACGGCGCGGCGGTGGGCGAGGCGGAGCCATCGGAGGAAAGGAGAGGGAGGGGCGGTGAGGCAGAGAGGGAACGGTGGGAACAGTGCGGTCGGGGTGGTGATAGGAGAGTGGGGGGGAGTTATGAGACATCCGGTCCGTCTCCGGCGCTGCCTGAGGCATGCAACCCCCTTGCAGGCGTGGCCGCGCCAAGCCAGGCTCGCGAGAAACTGCCGATTCAACAGTTTTCGCCGGGCCAGGCTCAAGCTTGCTTTAAGGTTCGTGTGGGCCCTAAAACGCATGCAACCCAGGCAACCAAATAGGCCACGCACATCCCACGCGGGCCTGGTTGGCCTGCATGCGGGCAACCAAACGCGCCCTTACACAATTGTACGATATATTATAGGTAAATGACTCACCTAGTTGTCATTTGCCGCCGGAAGTCCTCGTCGTTGGCGGTTTGCTGCTACTTGCTGCCGCCGGTACCAAGAAAGAGATAAGCAGAAGTACTATAAGTTTGACATAAAGCAACAAACTTTTGTCGTTACCTTATTGAAGGCGTTGTCTACTTGTCAGTCTGTTGACATTCATTGGTTGATGTCGGCATACAGGATGAAATTCTTGTCATTGTCGTTTCTAGCTGGACATGCGACGGTGGCGTGAGGGCAGATATCCCTTCTTGAAGGTGTTGTTGTTGAAAAAATCAACTTAGTCGCATGCCCTATATTCATATCTTGTAATGATGCTATCATAGTTGTCTAAGTTTTGTACTCTGTTTGTTGATGTCTCTAACCTTATTGCCTTGCATCAGCTTCAATAAAAATGGATGCATACATCATAATAATGCAGAAGCCGGGGGTTTAATCTCTCTTTAAAAAAATATTTGTTGCTATAACTGTTAGGAGTTAGGGCACTATATTCGAGTGTCCTAATCCATGAAAGGATGCAAAGAAGGAGTTGGAGATTCTCCAGCTAGCGAGCATGAACGATGACGCAAGGTTGCTATGATGAAGTGGCGAATACTAACATGATGATGGGCATGTAACAATTTTGAGTTCCTACATGCGAATATGTACTTAGTTGTGAACTATGGACGAGTCTATGAGCATATACAATTTTACTATGTAAAAAAATGTGATTAGTCTGCAACCAAGTAACGTTACTGGGGGCCAACGTGGCAAGCTTAACCATCTGCCCTATTCGGCCTAAGGGCATCTCAAATGTTACTCTCGGTTTGACATAGTATTCGTCCACGGACGGGGTTCGCAGACTTTGATATAGGAGCTGGCCATCCAACAGAGTCTGCACGCTTATCGAACATGACTTGAACAAACAGGACAAATTTCATGAAAGCAGACAATTTTTATTTAAACCGGACCAAATTCCTGAAAAGTTTGGCATACCTTATTAAACAAAAGTGGACATGATACATTTTAACTTAGCAAAAGTTCCTACTTCAAATCTGCACCGACCTTGGAGGCATCCGTGTTCCATGTCATGTTCTGTTAGGAAAAGTAAGACATGGGACATAGGGCACGTACCTGCCCACGTCCGTCTCCAATGTCTAACTCTTCCTCGCTGGAGTCCGCTGCTTGGCTGTGGACGTCGCCGGTCGAAGTGAGGTGGACGATCGACGTGGATAGCTCAGCCTCATGGTCGTTGCAGTTCGGTGTGAACCTTGCGAGCAACGCGAACGATCCGGAGCTGCTGGGGTTGGCAACAACTTTCCCGTCGTGACTACCTGCGCCACCTCCGCGTTCGCCTTTGCCTTGATCTCCGCTAGCAGGGCGTCGTACTCCTCCTCCATGACCCGCAACCTCCATCTCTTGCCGAGGCTGTCGCGAGCGCTACACATGGACTTGTACATCGCCCGTTGCTCATGATGAAGGCTGGATTCTCCACGGCCATGCCCACAACGGCATCCTCACTTGCTAGCTCCCTGCAGATCTATCCCTCTATGAGCCGGTGCTGCTCGAGGAGCCACAGGTGTAACGATGCTCCTCCTACAACATCCGAAGCGTGGAAATTGACCGGCGGCACTGGCTGCGACGGGTGCTCCTCCGCCATGATGAACTTGTAGTGCGCCCGCGCACTACTAGGGAAAACCTTATACACAGAAATTTAGCAACAGCGCGGGTCAAAAAAGGGCGCTAGTGCTAGATAGCAGTAGCGATCGAAGGAAAACCGCGCTGCAGATACAACCTTAGCAGTAGCGCGTGTAGTGGCAAAAGCGCTAATACTAATATTCCAATTGCTAGAATGATAGGCTACGCATAGCAGTAGCGGGCTTGGAGGAAACGCGCTACCGCTAGGGCATAAGTAGTAGCGCGTTTCCTAAGAAGAGCGCTACTACTAACGGAAATAAAATAAGATGAAAAACAAATAGAGAAGTAAATGAAAATGAAAGAAATAAAAAAAGGAGAAAGGTTAATTATCTAGGTTAGTGCAAAAATTTAGTTAGGGCTTTGACAGAGAACTAGTCAGGTTAACTAGTTTAATTAGGTTAATTATCTAGGTTAATTAGTGCAAAAATTATTTTGGGCTTTGACAGAGAACTAGCTGCATTAACTAGTTTAATTAGGGTCAATTATCTATGTAAACTAGATTAACTAACTAGGTTAAATAGGTAGGTTAATTAGGTTCGTTGGATTAACAAGCTAGGTTAAGTAGGCTGGCTAGGTTAGAGGAAAATTTTATTTTAAAGCATTAAGTCAGAAGGGTTAGAGAAATAGAGTTCCTTTGCAATTTAATTGGGTTCTGTTCTAGGAAAAGAAGGGTTAGAGATAATAATGTGTGTTTGTGTGAGAGAGAGGAATAGCTAGATCAACATAATTTGGGTTCTGTCCTAGGCAGAGAAGTGTTTAGTGAGGTCATTTTGCAAAGGTTTTTGATTTTTTAAAAGACCACTATTTTTCAAGGAAAAGAATTTAGGCAAATTTTATTTTTCATTGAAGTGGTCATGTTATATCTTTTCGTTGAAGTTGTTCGATTGTGCCCAAGTGGGTTTGTTGTTTCCAGGGAATGATGCTGAGTGGCCTATGTTTTGCCGGAATGTTGATTCATTTCTGTTCCAGCAAATTTCAGGTTCTCGATTTGTCCACTTTTTAGCAAAGGTCATGCCGAAATTTTTTTGTGAATTTCGGCATGACTTGTGCTACAAACTAGGACATATCGAGTGCCCGGGATTGGCTGCACCAGGAAGGAGTCAACATTCCTGCAAAACAATAGTCCTTTTTATGTCATTATTCATTTTATTAGGTCTAGAATTAATTGACTAGATTTAATCATAGGAAACATGGCTAGCAACGATGAAGGACAGGGTTCTGGTGATTGCGACGACGTCTATCGGGCGGCAGACGGATATTTTAGCCTTACCGACGATCAACCGATGTTGTTGCTGGGCCCACCGATGGCATCGGGGATTGAGACCGACACGCAGACCGGTGCTGAGACTGAGACCGACGCTGAGATTCAGACCGACATCGAGACCGGCGCTGAGACCGGTGCTGCCTCGGGGAGCGGAGCCGGTGTAGAACCGAAAGCAAAGAGGCAATGGGTTCCTAACAAACTCAGGACTACTAGACTGGTGGTCACGGAGGTGGACGACGGCAATTTTGAGCCAAAGGCGCCCGAGGAAGCGCGCGCGTGCTACGACAATCAAATAGGCTGCATCGTACGGACAACCGCCACCATCAACGATGAGAAACTACAGAAGATAGAAAATATGAGGAGCTCCCTCCTAAAGAAGTTTCACCAGATATTCTTGTTCCCGGGCCGGAATGAGAAGGATTATGAAGATCCAGACGACGACCCGGCAATGAAGAAGATAAACAAACACGCCATGACCAAGTTTAGCGACGCGCTGGCCGCCTGGAAAAATCGAGTGAAAGCAAAGTTCAACGACGGGGAACCCTACTCCGAGATTGTAAAGGATAATTCGACAATCACGGAAGAGCAGTTTCAAATATTCAAGGAGGCTTGCGAGGCCGAAGCTGCCAAAAAAAAGTCTAACTACATGAAGGGGCTTCAAAAGAGGAATATTGGGAGCCACCACCTCGGAAGCCGTGGTTACAGCGGAAAGAGGTCCAAATGGGCCAAGGAGGACGCGGAAGCCGCAAGTCTGGGCATCCCAGACCCCTTGGCGGATTTCACCGTCCCGCAGGAGCGTGACGTCCTGAGGGCCCGGCACCGTTGGGACCTAGTGAAGAAGGTTTACGAGACAACACCGGTCATTACGGAGTTCATGAGACCGCTGGTAATTTTAGTTTCTGATCAATTCGACTGCACACGTTAGTCATATTTGTAAATGATCCTTGTGCCTTTTGCAGAGAGAGCAACACCGTATTGCGGTCGAAAGCGACTCGCCGTCTGAGGCATTGGCGAGGCCCAAGTGGGACACTCCATTCAACCGGGCGTTGAACATATTAAAACGACAACCGGTGGATACTCGACCGTCATATGGACGCGTGCACGGTGTCAGAGACGGCGCCACGTGGAAGAAGTACTACCGTGAGACCACGGAGGAGAGAAAGGAAAGACGGAGGTTAACTGAAGAAAGCATCGACAAGAAGGTTGAGATTGCGGTTGAGAAGAAATCATCTCAGACAGTCGCAACAGCGGTAGCTGCCGCAAAACAGGCGATTGCAGATATATCTACTTCCTTGGTGACGGGTGTTTTCACTTGGACAAGGCAAAATCCAGAAAAAATGCAGAGGACTTTCCCCTTGCTGACTTCTTGGGAGCACCTGCTCCCGCACCTGCTCCCGTACCTGCTCCCGCACTGGCTCCCGTACCTGCTCCTGCACCGGCTCCCGCACCTGCTCCCGCACCGGCTCCCGCACCGGACGTGCTCGGTGGTGCCTCCTCTTTGGCTGAGCTCGACGCCCTCACGGTATCTGTCACACCGGCCCCCTTCAATATAAATGTATAATCTCCCTTTTTCGTTATCTTTCGAATGTCTCACGTCACAGACTTTTGTTCGAAGACTGACGAAACCCCGTGCACCATATTGTACACCATCGGCGAACAGAAGGTGGACGTGGGGAAGGTGACGATAATGGAGCCGAAGGAACCATTATTCCACAGCCGGCCGATCCCCCCGAACGTCTTCAAGGTTTCCGTGGCCAGTGTCAAACCGGGCCACGAGAATTTGCCTCCTCTAATACCAGTGGGGGATGACGACGAGACCCCGCGGCGGCTTGGTGATTGTTGCAATGGGTGGGTCCTGTTGTGGCCAAAGAGTCTGCTTCGTCTGGAGACGGCCGGGAGCACACCCACGAGCACGCAGCCTCAGCAAGGTATGAACATCAACACCCCACCTACCCAATTAGCGTCGGGTGTCGGGTTGGGTGATAGCGGACGGGGTAAGGAGGAGGCTCCATTAGTCGCTAATGACGTCGCCATGGATGAGGATGAGGATGACGATGGCGCTGAACAGTATGTCTATACTGGCGCCTCCTCAGGGTTTGAGCGTCATGAGTCGGTGCGTGAATTACCGTCTCAACGTATTATTGACGACCTTCCGGTAGTAAAGAAGTCTAGGAAGAGAGCGAGGAAAGGCAAAAAAGCTGATTCTATGATCCAGCCGCCTTGGCAGCCTCGGCTTCAGGACCATATAGATATCCCCAATGCGGATAAATGACATATCCCCGGTCAACCAATCCTACCTGCAACATCGCTACGGGCCAGATTTGGCGATCTAAGGAGACTTCATGACGATGTGCTTCGGGTAGAGAAAGGCCTCATCGCCTCGAAAGATCCAGGATACCCACTCTACGTGGTTAACGTTCCGCGGCAAATGTCGTACGTCGACAGCTTCCCTGCGGATAAGTTCTTCCTCCGATTTGATTACATATTCGACATGTTTCACGTGAAGAAGCTAGATTTTACGTTTGTCCGCCTTTATGCCTTGCACATGAACTACATCATTGGGGTTGAGCGGATACGTCATATCTGTGTCGCTGACCCGTACTACATGCACGAGAGCTTCTTGGGAGTCTGTGTAGAGCAGCGTGAATACGCGAGGGATTACATCATCAGTTTCATGCTCGCCAATAAGGACAAGGAGGCGATTCTCGTGCCTTATCATCCCGTGTAAGTCATCCGCGCTGCTATCCTTCCTTCGATTTCAATAATTCATTTGCACGGTGGAGGCTAATTAATTTGAGGTGTACTTATTTTGCGCAGCGGCAGGCACGCCGTCCTCATCATCCTCTACCCCCGATTCTCCCATGCTCTTTACTTGGACTTGTCGAAGAACATTCACAAAAAGGATTACACCCACATCAAAGATGTTCTCGACAGTGCTATGTTTTACTACCAAGCAAGGGGTGGAGAGGTTAGGGACAAGAAGAGAAGGGGCGGCAGGGCCGCCTTCAGCCATAATACCGACTTCTGCTGCATCCAGCAACCGAACAATTCTCTTAATGATGGATTCTATGTCCTACACCACATACTGGAGTACAGACGGGATCACCAGAACCTTCACATGTCACCTAGATCTGGCGATGCCCATATTCTGCAATGGGCAAAGGACATAGGAGATATCGAGGATCATCGACTTCGAGCTGAGTTCTATAACATCCAGCGCGAACTTGCCCAAATCATCATGAAAGAGGTCGTCGGAAAAGCAGGGATGTCCTACAGAGAAGGACACATGTCGCGGGAAGACGTCCGAACATGGATAGCCTCTCAGCGTCTCGACATGAAGCCTTTCACTAAGCTCGGGGACTATCTCCCTGACCTCGATGTATGGCACGACATGTTGGAGTGATTGTCGATATATGACAATGTGTCTATTTAGTCCATACTTTCTATATGACAAAACTTTGAGTTATGCGCAGTGAAACTTTATTTGTGATGTAATTAAACCGTCCTCCTCCTCGACTAGCGAAGATCACTCTAGTTAGGGCATTTTGGGTACGATGAACTTTGTTATTTATGCTTATGATATGTTGTTTCTATTTTTGTCAAGTCTGTCTCTTTCCGTTGCTCAACTATATATGTTGCATATCATCGACTCATGTGACGATGCAGGTGCATAGATCATCGATGGCGAAGAAGTGCTACGCCAGGAGTATATATACGATGAGTGGCCGGAGTGTCAGGCCCAGGTGTTGCCGGTTTCCGGTTTCCGAGCGACATGCAGTAGTTAGTTTAGGTTCACGGTAATGCGAGAGAGGGATACGAACTCATGTACTCAAAGTGATAGCTCTTCTCGCGTATACCATTGTTTAGATGGATGACGATGTATTTGCAAGTAATCAAGGACTTGTATCGCTATTTTCGAGATGATGACGAGAGACTACTTTGTGTTGGATGATGATTATGATGAGACTATTTGTATGTATATGCTATGATTACATTCGTGGTCTCGCAGGCATTTGTATGTGTATCATGATGACATTTCTATGTGCTAAAGATTCTTCTATAAAGCCTGTTCAAATACAAAACAAATATGCCCAAAAAACAAAAAACCTGTTAAATTAGCAGTAGCAAGTGTATAAAAGTTAGCAGCAGCCCCGCGATAGCAGTAGCGCATCGTTGCAAAGGGCGCTAGAGCTACTAGCAGTAGCGAGCTCCGAGTAACCGCGTTGCTGCTACACTTGTGTAGCAGTAGCGCCGGTGACCACGCGCTACTGCTATATGTTAGCTGTAGTGCCTTATTAGTAGCGCCCCTCCCCGTGCTACTGATACACCTAAAACCCGCGCTGCTGCTAGCCTTTTCCTTAGTAGTGGCGCCATGGTAAAGCGGCAACCTGTGCGGGTGCAGGCTCATCATTGGACGCCTACTCCATCGTCCGGCCGCCATCCTATTCGTTCTTCTCCAGCGAGCTCGCTGACAGTTTGTCCTCTATCCATCGCACACAACGGGCCTGCTAGCCGGCCGCAAGGCTAGCCAACTTGAGCTTCTGCTCTGTCAAGAGCTTCTCCAACAACGCACTAGAGCTTGATGGCATTGCATCAGAGGTGCATGGAGGAGGAAGGGAAGTGGAGGTGGTAAGGTGGATTGTGTCATGCACTACCACGTTTAAATATCGGGCGCCGACCAGGCTAAGCAGTGGGCTATTTCAAAGCGGGCGCGAATGTCGGTTTCTCAGCCGCCACACATGTTTAATGCCGGTAGGTAGATGAACGGGTAGCTGGCTTAAATGCAGTAGAAGCCGTCCTATCTGGTCCCGCTGCTCCGGCATTGAACAAGCGTGGAGACCAAGCTCACGCGGTGCGTGAGGTGCTCTTGGCCAGAGCTCCGCTTCAATGCCGGCTCCAGCGACCGGCCCTGTCCACTCTAGGCTGGCATGACTACAGGGCGGGGAGTGGAGGTATGATCGCATGGGAGATGCAGGACAATTTTTATATTGTTCCATGTTGTTATATTATCATTCTAGGATGTTTTACAATCATTTTATAGTCATTTTATATCTTTTTTGGTACTAACCTATTGACATAGTGCCCAGTGCCAGTTGTTATTTTCTACATGTTTTTTACATCGAAGAAAATCAATATTAAATGGAGTCCAAACGCAACGCAACTCCTGGAGGATTTTTTTGGGCCAGGAGATAGCCAGTGGGCCAAGGAAGCACCTGAGGGGCTGCTCGAGGGGAGCAGCACCCACCAGGGCGCGCCAGGAGGCCCCCCCGAACCACCTTTTTGCTCTATAAATACCACAATATTCCAGAAACCCTAGGGGAGTCGATGAAATATTGATCCAGCCGCTGCAGAGTCCATAACCACCAGATCCAATCTAGCCACCGTCATGGAGGGGTTCACCACTTCCATTGGTGCCTCTCCTATGATGCGTGAGTAGTTTTTTGAAGACATACGGGTCCGTAGTTAGTAGCTAGATGGCTTCCTCTCTCTCTTGGTTATCAATACAATGGTCTTGTGGAGATCGATATGATGTAAGTCTTTTGGCGGTCTGTTTGTTGGAATCCGATGAACTTTGAGTTTATGATCAGATCTATGTTTTTATCTATGAAAGTTATTTGAGTCTTCTTTGATCTCTTATATGCATGATTGCTTGTAGCCTCGTATTTCTTCTCCAATATTTGGGTTTTGTTTGGCCAACTTGATCTATTTATCTTGCAACGGGAAGAGGTGCTTTGTAGTGGGTTCGATCTTACAGTGCTTGATCCCAGTGACAGAAGGTGAACCGACACGTATGTATCGTTGCTACTAAGGATAACAAGATGAGATCTATATCTCCGCAATAGATAAACGGATCTCGTCTACATCATGTCATCGTTCTTATTGCATTACTCCATTTTTCCATGAACTTAATACACTAGATGCATGCTGGATAGCGGCCGATGTGTGGAGTAATAATAGTAGATATAGGCATGAGTCGGTCTACTAATTTTGGAAATGATGCCTATATAATGACCATTGCCTGGATATCGTCATTATTATTTGAAGTTCTATCAATTCCCCAACAGTAATTGTTTTACCACCGTTTGCTATTTTTCTCGAGAGAAGCCACTAGTGAAACCTATGGCCCCCGTGTCTCTTTTAATCATATTTTCCTTTGCGATCTATTTTCCCTTGCATTTATTTTTAGATCTGTTAAACCAAAAATACAAAAATACCTTGCTGTAATTTATTTGTTCCGCGATCTATTTATCCTATCTACCACTTTTACCTCACGTTATTTGCCTATCTTGAGGTGCCGTACCCGAAAGGGATTGACAATCCCTTTAACACGTCGGGTTGCGAGTATTTTTATTTGTTGCAGGTGTTGTTTACGTGGTGTGAGGAGGTTCTCCTACTGGTTCGATAACTTTGGTCTCATCACTGAGGGAAATAACTACTGTCGCTATACTGCATCATCCCTTCCTCTTTGGGGAAATACCGACATAGTTCTAGCGGACATCAAAAGGAATTTCTGGCGCCGTTGCTGGGGAGGATTTTCAACATCAACCAGGTTCCTAATCACAAATCTCATCTCCTCGCAATTTATATTATTTGCCATTTGCCTCTCGTTTTCCTCTCCCCCACTTCACAAAATTTGCCGTTTTATTCGCCCTCTTTTTCGTTTGCCGTTTTCTCGTCAGATCTGTTTTTCGTATGCAATCTTGCGTATCACTTTTTGTCGCTGTGGATTTCTCTTCTTGTATTGCGTGCACCCGGAGAACGAAGTTCTCAACTTCAAACAAAGGGGAAGAGAAAATTTAAAAGATGCTTGGTATAGGATTTGCAATGCTCATAATAGATCTATCCATAAGCAATCTACCATTGTTTTTCTTTGTTGTTTTTATGTGGGCATCACCACTTGGTATAGATTCGTCCTTGATACGATTAACGATGGGAATTTCTTGATGTGTCCTTCTACTGATGCTTTTAATGCTCTGGGATATTTAGTGGGTTCACCACCACTCGTGATCAATGAAACAATATTGACTCTCGAGCATGTTATGGAAAGACTAGATGCTATTGAAAAGAAAATGCTTACCATAGAGCATACTGAAAACTTGGATAGGAAAATGCAAAGTTATACTACTGAAGTTGTTAAAAGAAAAGGGAACTATAATTCACGAAAGAATCGAAGAAAGCCCGTCTAGGATTGATAAATTGGAAGAAATCTTTTATAATCTAGGTACGGCTTTTGCTTCCGCTAAAACTCCCGTAAAAATTAGCAAGACTACTCAAGTCACTAAAAACAAAGGATCAACCTCTAGCAATGATAAAGGAGATCTTAAGATGATTAGTATCCATCCCAACTTTATTGAAGTCATAAGAGACCCTTTTTGCAAAAATAAGTTTTTCAATCTCATGCCTAGAAGTATTGTCACGAAGAACTTATATGCAAAATCCTTAAAAAATCCCAAGTGCTCGATCAAGGAAGTGGATGAATAATACAAAACTTAGATCTTACTCGTTATGCCTAGCTAGGGGCGTAAAACGATAGCGCTTGTTGGGAGGCAACCCAGTGAATACAATTTATTTTTGATTTTTTTTTTCTTTCTGTTCTTGAGTGTTAGCACAATTATTCTATTGTTATGATTGTGTTTTTTGTGTTTTAATTAATGTTTGTGCCAAGCAAGACCTTTGGGAAGACTTGGGTGAAAGATTATTTGATCTTGCTGAAAAAGAGAAACTTTTGCGCTCATGAGATTCGTTGTCAACTTTTTATAGAAGAGTGTTTTTAAGTTGATTATTTTTGGAGAGGATTAATAGACAAATTCCTCACGTCCACCAATTTATTTCATAACTTTTGGAGTTACATAAGTATTCGGAATTTTCAGATTGTTACAGACTGTTCTGTTTTTGACAGATTCTGTTTTCTTTGTGTTGTGTGCTTGTTTTGATGATTCTATGGTTTTCTTTGATGAGGTTTTTCCATAAAAAATTTGTAATATAATAGATATAATGCAAAAAAATGATACTAGGTTTGCTACAATACTTATAGTAGTGATTTGGTTTCTTATACTAACGGATCTCACGAAGGTTTTGTTTGAGTTTTGTGTGATTAAAGTTTTCAAGTTTTGTGTTATCTTACGATGGATGAAGGAATAAGGATAAGAAAAATACTAAGCTTGGGTATTCCCGAGGCACCGCAAGATAATATTCAAAGAAGTAGCAAGCAACTAAGCTTGGGGATGCCCCCGAGTGGCATCCCTGCTTTCTTCTAACGACCATCGGCATTTTACTCGAAACTATATTTTTGTTCGTCACATGATATGAGTTTTGCTTGGAGCGGCTTGTATGATATGAGTCTTTTCTTGTTTTTCTTTGTGTTTTAAGTGTTAAATCCTTGCTGGCCACACCCTTTTAAGAGAGCCAAAAATTGTGCTATGCTTGCTCCTATGCTTCACTTAAATTTTTAGAGCCATGGACTTGCTCTAGTACTTCAATTATATCTTTTTGAACATGGTGTGCTTTCTTAATTTTGAAGAAATGCTCTCATGCTTCACTTAGATTTATTTGGGAGTTAGTAAAATTTTAAGTAATTCTATCTTGCTTCACTTAGATTATTTCGAGAGAAAGAAAAAAATTATGCTCATGATCTTCACTTATATTTGTTTGAGCTTATCAAAAGCAACATATGAAAATAGTCCCAAAGTGATAGATATCCAAGGAGGATATAATAAAAACTTTCATGAAGACCATTGGACAAATTAAAATAAACTTGATTCTTAGTAATGGTTTTGAGATATGATGATATGATATGTGAGTCATGTTGATGAGTAATTGTGCTTTAGAAAGAATATTGATGATAAGGTTTGTGATTCCCTATGCAAGCACGTAAGTCAATAGTTATGCAATGAAATTTATATCCTACTTATGTTGCATTATTTGGTGTTACTTATGCTTAAGGGAACGAGATTTTTTGCTTTTTGGTTGGTCGCTTCTCAATCTTTTTGCTAGCCTTCATTTTGCACTAAGTGTGATCACTACTTGTGCATCCAAAACCCTTTAAACCAGTTTTGCCTTATGAGTCCACTATACCTACCTATATGCGGTATTTCCATGCAGTTCTAAGCAAATTTGCATGTGCCATCTCTAATATTCAAAATAAATTTCTCTTTTGTGTGCTCTACTACTCGGGGGGCAGTAAAGGGTAGCCAATATTTTCCATGCTAGATGTGTTATTCTCACGATGAGTGTTTATTCACTTGTCATTGCACAAGAGTACGCCAAATGTACTAGGGATGCCCAGTCCTGAAATGAATAAGTGAATTTACTTTATGTTGTCAAATAATAAATTCCTTGGAAAGTGTTGGTATGGAGGGCACCCGTGGATACGGTTAGCCATGAAAAGTGAAAGTTATGGTGGAAAAAGAAATAAACTTTATTTTCTGTTTGGGAACCGCCTATGATGTATCTAGCATGAAAAGTGTTGGGATGCTCCAAGTCATTTTCGTTGGTAGGAAAAGTATGCCTCTAAAAATAATTTTATATCTCAACTTAAGCTTTGAACTCCGGCACCTCTACAAATCCCTACTTCCCTCCACGAAGGGACTTTCTTGTACCTATGCAATTTTTATTTTGAATTTGAGTCTCCATCTTCTCTTATAAAGCACCAACTAAGGGGAACTATGATCATATTTGAGCAACGGGTGTAGCTAATATTCGAGTGTGTTTCATGAATGGATCAATGATTGAGCATGATGGGCTAGGAATAACTTGCTTTAGTGTTGATATTTTGAAAGACATGGTTGCTTGTTGGTATGCTTGAGTATTAAAGTCTTCATATCAAAACTAGACTATTGCTTTGAATCATATAAAAGTCTATATGTCCATGCTATAAAGAAAAGAATGTGATGAACATGTTAGGCAACATTTCACATCAAAAATTCTGTTTTTATCACTTACCTACTCGAGGACAAGCATGAATTAAGCTTGGGGATGCTGATACGTCTCCAACGTATCTATAATTTTTGATTGTTCCATGCTGTTATATTATCATTCTTGGATGTTTTACAATTATTTTATAGTCATTTTATATCATTTTTGATACTAACCTATTGACATAGTGCTCAGTGCCAGTTGCTATTTTCTGCATGTTTTTTACACCGCAGAAAATCAATATCAAACGGAGTCCAAACGCAACACAACTCCTGGAGGATTTTTTTTAGGCCCGAAGAAAGCCAGTGGGAAAGGAAGCACCTGAGTGGCTGCTCGAGGGGAGCAACACCCACCAGGGCGCGCCAGGGGGCCCAGGCGCGCCCAGGTGGGTGCTACCCACCTCTTTTGCTTTATAAATATCACAATATTCCAGAAATCCTAGGGGAGTCGACGAAATATTGAACCAGCCACCGCGGAGTCCAGAACCACCAGATCCAATCTAGATACCGTCATGGAGGGGTTCACCACTTTCATTGGTGCCTCTCCTATGATGCATGAGTAGTTCTTTGTAGACCTACGGGTCCGTAGTTAGCCACTAGTGAAACCTACGGCCCCCGGGTCTCTTTTCATCATATTTGCCTTTGCGATCTATTATCCCTTGCATTTATTTTTAGATCTATTAAATCAAAATACAAAAATACCTTACTGCAATTTATTGGTTCCGCGATCTATTTATCCTATCTACTACTTTTACCTCACGTTATTTGCCTATCTTGAGGGGCCGTACCCGAAAGGGATCGACAACCCCTTTAACACGTTGGGTTGCGAGTATTTGTTATTTGTGTGCAGATGCTGTTTACGTGGTGTGAGGAGGTTCTCTTACTGGTTCGATAATCTTGGTCTCATCACTGAGGAAAATACCTACCGTTGCTATACTACATTGTCCCTTCCTCTTTGAGGAAATACCGGCGTAGTTCTAGCAGACATCAGCGTGGAAGATGGTTTTGAGTGCGACCACATTGTCGAACGCCCGCAAACCTTCCTCTGGTTTGGAAGGATTCGGATGCGCATCCACGGACAAATACGAGTTCACATAGGATAGTAAACTACGTCTGGACACTTGTTGGTCCAAACGATTGCCGGCTATTTGTGTGTCCGTTTTGGTGATGCCCTAAAGAACTGGGAGGACAATGGGTGAGGAGCACGGCAAATGTTCTCCCGGAAGAATTTTTGTTTGCACTATCTTGAAGAGCAAAGTCAAGCAAGAACATGCCCGAAGAGCATAATCTTACAGCTCGAACAGGTCGACACTGCGTGCGCTTATTCCCTGCGTACGTTAATGTTGGTGTCAGGTGGAATCCATAGTAGATCATGCGATCTAGCATGTGCCGAAAGTCATCATGATG
>NC_057798.1:155783748-155786409 GCF_018294505.1 Triticum aestivum | reverse complement strand
ACCACTGGTATTTGGTATTTTATTATTTTAGTGCAACAACAGTTTTTTCTTTCTTTACCGCTGCTCGCCAGAAACATGCAAAGTAGCCTTACAAACTAGTTGACCAGGCCTACACGAGAAATATAAATATGAAAACTTAACTTAATTCAGATTGTTCGTTCAAAAGATATAAATGTTTAGAAATCAGAAGCCAAAAAGAAAGTACGCGCGGAGGACTGAGTGCCCCTCACTTGCGTGCCCCAAATTCGCTCCCGGATTGCTAACGGTGCATGGGCGAAAGAAAAATCGAGAGTCACCGTCCATGCATCATGATCCTGCACTAAATGACCTATGGAAGTGTTATAGACGCCAATAAGACAACGTATGCACAAGGCAAGATAAGTTTCAACACAAAACCAAAAGGAAGTGAGATATAGATGGCCGAAAAGGCAGTCAACATGTTTGTTATGAGTTCGATTTTTCAGCAAACTAAATATACTTTTGACAATCACATCTCATAATAGAGTACACCAAATATTATCGATACAGATGTGAAGCAAAAATGGACCACTAATACAAATTTTGGTAGTAAACTGTAACGGAAATTAAGCTAACACATACGAACAAAAGCACGAGCTTATTCTGATCAGTGTCCGGCTTCAGGAGTCAAGATGAAGTAGGGTTTTGTCTCATCAACCGGGCGCTAGTCGACGAAACGGCACTGCTTTCTGATCTCCCCGTTGGCCTTGGTCTTCACCTCGATGTTGCCCATCTTAACCATTGCCTCCTTGAACTTTCGCTCCCACTTCCCGGGGTTCTTGGCGTTGTGTTCCACAGCCTTGAGTGTCTGCGGCGACAGCAGTGCCGCGTCCGATTTGAATAGCACTTTACGGTCAAGTACGTTCTGGTAGTACTGTCTGTCCAGGTCACGGGGGGTAACGACGTCCTGCACCACCACGGGGTCACCACCGCGGTTGCACCTCTGCTGTAGCGAGCTAGCCAACGTGGGTTCCATGGACGTGGGGTCCGAGGGGTCGGCTGGAAGGCGGTCAGCGAAGGACGAGCAGTGAGAGATCCCGACGGTGTGCGCGCCGGAGAGGGTGACCATGTCGTCGAGGTCGAGCCCCTTGGCTTTGAACATTGACTCCAGCACCGTGACGTTGGCGAAAGGAGGGGGCAGGTCACGGAGGGTCTCGTTGGCGAAAGACACACGCCCGTCGTACCGGCCAGCCGGCATCTTGAAGTCTACCATGCCGTTGCTGAGGAAGAAGGTGGCGTCGCGCCCAGCGAAGGCGACGATGTCAGCGCACGAGACAACCTCCTTGCACTCCTTCTCAAGCTTCTCCTTCGCAGCGTCAATCACCTCGAAGCCGCGGAGGCTAGGGAAGTTTGGGATGCCAAGCTTCTCCGGCTCCGGGTTGGCCGTCGTCGGGTCTAGGAGAACCGAGGCATCGCAACCCTAGAACAAAAAGGAGCTCACGCCCATCAGGACCTCAGAAACATATATATCTTACATTGCAATATTTATTGTTACACACGTATGAGCGCAGCATGGATTTCACTATATATATAAGCTTGCACGTACCCTGACGAAACAGTCGTGGAAGAAGAGGCGGATGAGCCCGGCACCGATGCCGCGATTGTTGTCTGTGGCGTTCTTTACGGCCTCCCTCACAATTGCCTCCGCATTAGGGCAGGAATAGCTGTAGTAGTTCAGGGAGAGCGCCGGTGCCGTAGGTGGTGTCGGGCTTGGGATGGGCGGCATTGGGTTGGGATACCCGTAGCTCGCTTGGCATGTGTGCGCCATACAACCGAGCAATGCTACCACAACCAAGGCAGCAAGCTTATCATTAGCCATGGTTGCAATGAGCTCTACAGCAAGCTAGAGCCTAGAGGCCGGCTTATATCTGGAGAGAGGATGAATATGGATGAGTGAAGGGAACTTGGTGTTGTGCAGGTCTATTTATAGCTAGCTTGATCCCTTCCAAGCTAATTAGACTGTCTAACGACCATGTGATGATGGATATTATGCATGCATGGGATTTTTCTGTAATCTTGTGAACATGCATATGTTAGGTTGCGCGTTTTAAGTCAGGAGAGAACATGCATGGTGAGCATAACCTCGCAGGACACAGCTCGCACAGTTGACATTGCATGCCCATTATTTCCTCCGTTGATGTGGGTGTCGGGTGGCACCTAGTGGTTCCGACAAGTTTTGTATCGTGTGCCGCATGTAAGGGATGGATATGCACTTCTTTTGTTGGGGACGGAGGGCAATCTCCAGCTTCTCTTGCGTGGATCAGGAAATTGTTTTCCCGGTCGTTGGGTTAAATTTTTGTTCCCGAATATGGCTGTAAATTTGTCTCTAGCCTCAACTAGTCTATACAAAAATAGTGAAAATCAGAATTTCTTGCATGCATGTGACAAGTTGGGTCATATATTTGACTAAACTAGTAAGCGTGCACGTGCAATACACGGCTCATCGAAATTCAAAAGTTAATACATAAACCTTGTAATTTGAATCTACATGTAACTACCTGTAATTCTACATGTGCGGTGATTCAAATTACCTCTATCTCTACTATGTTGTGAATTTCCAGACTCATCGAATTTGAGGAGAGAAAACATATCTTGCAACAGTGTGTGCTTCCATCAGTTGATTGGTTGAGATTCTTCTATGTG
>NC_057798.1:155781175-155783224 GCF_018294505.1 Triticum aestivum | reverse complement strand
ATTACACTTGAGCCGGTTTTGATACTTGCTGCTGGAGTAGCATAGAATTAGCTAGGTTCTGATTCAGTATCTTGTATTGCAAGTTCCAGTTCTTCCGATTGAGTAGTAGGCATATGCAATTAGAAAGGCGATGGAACTATCAAAAAATGGGGGTTAATTGAACATGTATGCAGCTAAGACAACAAGTTGTTTTCTGCAAAAAAAATAATATATCAAGTTGTTTATCTGGTCCAAGAAAACACCAGCACATAGGATATTGAAGATTTAAAGAATGAACATAAGATATGGGTGCTGAGATTTCACTAATCAGATTTTAACATGACAACAAACATACACAGTAGGCTGTGCAGCAAGTTGCCTCAAACAGAAACTATGACTAACAAGTTATCTTAACAAATTAGTCGAGCCGACTATGAATGGCAAAACAAAAAGAAACGAAAGAATGGAGCATGTTTAAGTGGGCCAAACATGTGAGTACTGTTTTTCCTTGCTTGAACAAGCCAGCATTGAGCTAAAATCTTCTAATGCATTAGCTTTATGATGATGGTAATAACAGTTCAACAGTAACTAATGCTGAATTGACCTAAGTAAATTGGTCAAACAAACAGCTTGAAGACTTAATTCAGACCGCACCGCACCGAGCTGAGCAAATATATTGTAAAGATGCATATTTCTCAGTTTGCTGAATACTCCAAATCCGCAGTATAAGAAATACTCCATGTAAATAATCATACTCTTACAAATAATCTAGCAGCACAATGCTTGAGAAACTCGTACTCCTGCAAATAATGTAGCAGCGCACACTCATACTTCTCCTCCTTCAGAGAAATACTCCATGGATTAAACAAAAAGAATGTGAACTTTGCAGTTCTTACTGTACTACTCCATGATACCCCATGCAGTATGATTAAAACTACCCATGTTAAGTGTACTTTGTAGTATATCTGCAGATCATCAATGGAGAATGCCATTCTCCAGTTCTTGATCAAAAAGGGTGCATAACCTCTCAAGGATAACTGTTCGACAGAAAACCTAATTCTGCAATTCCACTGTTGTATTATCTACTGACGCTCAGCAATACAATGCCTAAATACCAACGCTCTTTTACTATGCAATTTCTGTACTCAACTAATCTGCATTTCCTACCTAAATCAGGGAGTCTTGGAAGATAAATCTTTTGATTTACAAGCATGACTGACAAATCCAATTAGACAATGGCGGTTTAAATGTGCACAAGTTACTGGAATAATGTCATACCTGTTGCCTAACAAAGGCAACAGTTTGAGCAGTACATCAAGATTTGAGAAAGCGTGATATAACTTCTCCATGACCAATACCATGACAACTGCACAAGTTAGACAACATATTTAATTAGCCATTTGTGGTTTCAATGTGCAGACGTCTGAATAGAGTTTCAACCTTCCATATGGTAGATATATATGGACATCGACAAAACAATAGACGTTCACCAGTGGAAGGTTGTTTGCAAAAAGAAAATATAGTCCTGTATGTGTAGCACTGATTAAACTTAAGGGAAGCAACTAATTTCAGCTACAATATATTTGTAAACCATAGGTCCTAAATTGCGAAAATATATATTTGAGCACATGCACCCAGGCCCTCTTTATCTAGCCATCCATTTCCTGCTTTAAGATTCATGCAAATACATTTCTCTTTTTTGTTTCTCCCACATAGAATATATCTTGAAGTTCAAATCTATGTAGTGTGGCAAAGCTTTCTAAGTAGAATCTAGGATAAATCATTCAGAATTTTTTGTCAAACATAAATATACAAAATATGTTTTGTTTGATTAAAAAATCATATTTTTAGTATTTATGTCGGACAAAAGATTTGAAAGATTTATCCTAGATTCTAGTTAGAAAGCTTTGCCATCCTGCATAGGTTTGAACTTCAAGATATGTTCTATATGGGAGAAGCAAAAAAGAGAAAATTACATATAGAAACTTAGTTGTGTCGCACGGATTTTAAAGCGATATTGGAAAGCTAGGATAGCAGGGCCTGGGTGCAAGTGCTCTAAAAATCCACGTC
>NC_057798.1:155778062-155780632 GCF_018294505.1 Triticum aestivum | reverse complement strand
GAGCTTCTTCCTGCTCCACCGGAGCTTCTTCCTGCTCCACCACTCCGCAATGAGCTTCTTGCCCGGCATCCCCTTCTTCCTGCTCTGCCGTCTCATCGTAGCTACTGCTCAGACCCAGGCCAGGTATACCTCGTCGGCAGTCCCAGGCCGGGTCGTCGAGGGCATGCTGCCCCTGCCGAGTGCAAAATCAGAAGGAGCAACCCCTGGTCAGCAGGCGTCGGGAGCATGTGAGGCGGCAACGACATTAATTCAGAATAGCCAATGATTTACAGTAGTACCTTGTCAATTGCCAAATCAGAAGCAGAGACATCGCAAGCGGCGGCAGCAACATGAAGCTTCTTTTTGACCCTCTTGGTATCCAGGGCGGGGCTCGCCTCATGCCGGAAATCACTATACGAAGATCGCAGCGTGGCGGAATCAACGGCGGCATGCGCATCCTCGTTGCCACTGACGCCGACCTTCTTCCACTTCTTGAGCCCATTGAATCCCTAAGAACTCAACTTCCTGCCTTTCTCATCGACGGGTTCCTCCATGACCGCCGCCGCTGCCGGGAACATGGATGTCCAGTGCCTCCTCTTTCCCTTTCTGGCGGGCGTCGCCTCTAACAGCAAGATCTCGGGCATGAGGATTGAAGCACGGTTGTTCTCGTTCACTTGAGTTAATTGCAAGGAACTACCATACTTCAGCAAGTTGTAACGAGTCAGTACCACTAGTCATTTTTTTTTGCCATGCAGTACCAACTCTAAGCCTAAGTATTGCATAACGGTCTGACAGCTGTATAAGTGTGTATTGACCCGTATCTGACATAAAGGGCCCACATGTCAGGTGCCACCGTGGCTTACCCGCGCGCACCCGCTCGGTCACTCCATGTAGCCTGGTCCGGTCGAACCCGTACGCAGCCAGCCGCACTCGACACTCTGTCCCTCTCCTCGCCGCATCGCCCTCCTCTCTCCAGCCGCCGCCGCTCGCCGCGCAGACCGCTGCGTCCGCCCCCTTTGAGGATGAGAGCAGCGATGACTTGTCCAGCCTGCAGATCTCCTCCTCCGACGACGGGATGCATTATCAGGTCAGTGGTAGAGCTAGGGTTAGGGTTAGGTCATTTGGGGATTTGGGGATTTCATGATCTGGTTTTCTGATTTGAGTATTTGCTCCCTGTAGATTCCTGCTAGCATTGAAGACCAAGACTACAACAGCTTGGAGATGGCACCCGAGGGGCTTTGCGTGGAGCATCGATGGCCAACTGGGCGTCGTGTAGCTTTTGAATCATTTGAGACTGGCAGGAGGTTTCTGGTTTGTGCTCAGCCTGTAAGTCACTGAAGCTTAGTAGTTTTGATGCTTATAGTATTAATGGTCACTGCAATAGCTTAGTTGGCTTTGTTCACTGTAATAGCAGCGGTAGTTACCACCACTTTCTTTGGCCTCCACGTGTCCCCGTTAATAGCAGCGGGGCAACTGGGTGCGCTGGGGGTAGCGAACATGGGCAGGACCCTATAACTCGCTAGCAGCCGTACCTAATTAGGCCAATGAAAAAAATATTTTTTTAGGGATAATGGAATCCCTGATGGGACGGTACGTCCAAGTTTTCAAGTAATTATGGGTGAAGCCGGCAATAAAAGGGCGCGCAGGATTAGGTAACAACCGGCTAATTTGTTGGCTGCATGCACCACACCTTTCTCTCTCTTTTTTTTTGTGTGTGGAAGGCATGCACCGTATCTCACAAGATGGATAAGTATGAGTTAGTTTTTTTATGTGTTAGCTAGGTTGGCAAAACTACTGCATGGCCTCACAAAATATTCTATCTACCTCGATCCCATACGTGCGAACAAATTATAGTATATGCTCTTGGGTATGTACTGGAGCCATCAATTTTTTATAGTATGTTTTGAAAAAAAATTGTAGTATGGTAGTATATTCCGAAAAAAATAGAGTGGTAGTATATTACAAAGAATAATATGGTAGTATGTAGTATGACCTGAGGAATATATGCCGTTGAAAAAAATAGTATGTAGTATGGTAGTATATTCCGAAAAAAATAGTATGGTAGTATGTACCAAAAAAATAATAGGGGAGTATGTAGTATGGACAGAGGAGTATGTGGTTTGGAAAAATTGTATTTTGGGGTATATGTATACTTCCAGCAGTAGAAAGGAGTATCAATATAAAAGAAAAACCCAACGATATATGTTCATTTTCTTAGCATACAAACTATGTGCCCCGAAAAGGTTGTATAGGTTTTTTTCAGAATATACTACCATACTTTAGTTGTAGTATGTGTGTACGTTCAAGAAACGAGAGTACGTGATTTTTTTTCCTGAAATTAAGCAATTATATACTTTTCTTCGAACCAAAAGCAATTATATATATACTCCCGAAGAGTATGTAGTGTCTAGTATCTACATGTTTCTGTGTGTATATGGAGTTTTTTAAAAGAGAATATGTAGTGTGAACTAGTATATACAGTTTAAGTATGTGCATGCATACAGGAGGCTAGATCTGGAACGTAGCCAGGTAGTTGAAAACGTGTTGGCTAGCTATATTCCGGGCCATGCATGGAAATTGGAATTATCTGG
>NC_057798.1:155776399-155778052 GCF_018294505.1 Triticum aestivum | reverse complement strand
ATGGTAGATATATATGGACATCGACAAAACAATAGACGTTCACCAGTGGAAGGTTGTTTGCAAAAAGAAAATATAGTCCTGTATGTGTAGCACTGATTAAACTTAAGGGAAGCAACTAATTTCAGCTACAATATATTTGTAAACCATAGGTCCTAAATTGCGAAAATATATATTTGAGCACATGCACCCAGGCCCTCTTTATCTAGCCATCCATTTCCTGCTTTAAGATTCATGCAAATACATTTCTCTTTTTTGTTTCTCCCACATAGAATATATCTTGAAGTTCAAATCTATGTAGTGTGGCAAAGCTTTCTAAGTAGAATCTAGGATAAATCATTCAGAATTTTTTGTCAAACATAAATATACAAAATATGTTTTGTTTGATTAAAAAATCATATTTTTAGTATTTATGTCGGACAAAAGATTTGAAAGATTTATCCTAGATTCTAGTTAGAAAGCTTTGCCATCCTGCATAGGTTTGAACTTCAAGATATGTTCTATATGGGAGAAGCAAAAAAGAGAAAATTACATATAGAAACTTAGTTGTGTCGCACGGATTTTAAAGCGATATTGGAAAGCTAGGATAGCAGGGCCTGGGTGCAAGTGCTCTAAAAATCCACGTCGTCCTAAATTGAGTAACGAAATTTGAATCATGTATGAGCCCTAGTTCCCTAAATTGAGTGAGAAATCGGGAGAAATACTGCATGTGATCAGCTATGCTATACTGCAGGTGATGAATCTCCAGACAAATGATGAGTGGGGCATTTCCTCACCTTGCTGATTTCCTCTCCCGGAGCTTCTTCCAGCGCCGCCGCTCAGCCATGAGCTTCTTCCTATGCCGCTGCTCCGCCGTGAGCTTCTTCCTGCTCCACCGGAGCTTCTTCCTGCTCCACCACTCCGCAATGAGCTTCTTGCCCGGCATCCCCTTCTTCCTGCTCTGCCGTCTCATCGTAGCTACTGCTCAGACCCAGGCCAGGTATACCTCGTCGGCAGTCCCAGGCCGGGTCGTCGAGGGCATGCTGCCCCTGCCGAGTGCAAAATCAGAAGGAGCAACCCCTGGTCAGCAGGCGTCGGGAGCATGTGAGGCGGCAACGACATTAATTCAGAATAGCCAATGATTTACAGTAGTACCTTGTCAATTGCCAAATCAGAAGCAGAGACATCGCAAGCGGCGGCAGCAACATGAAGCTTCTTTTTGACCCTCTTGGTATCCAGGGCGGGGCTCGCCTCATGCCGGAAATCACTATACGAAGATCGCAGCGTGGCGGAATCAACGGCGGCATGCGCATCCTCGTTGCCACTGACGCCGACCTTCTTCCACTTCTTGAGCCCATTGAATCCCTAAGAACTCAACTTCCTGCCTTTCTCATCGACGGGTTCCTCCATGACCGCCGCCGCTGCCGGGAACATGGATGTCCAGTGCCTCCTCTTTCCCTTTCTGGCGGGCGTCGCCTCTAACAGCAAGATCTCGGGCATGAGGATTGAAGCACGGTTGTTCTCGTTCACTTGAGTTAATTGCAAGGAACTACCATACTTCAGCAAGTTGTAACGAGTCAGTACCACTAGTCATTTTTTTTTGCCATGCAGTACCAACTCTAAGCCTAAGTATTGCATAACGGTCTGACAGCTGTATAAGTGTGTATTGACCCGTAT
>NC_057798.1:155771860-155775843 GCF_018294505.1 Triticum aestivum | reverse complement strand
AAAAAAATAGAGTGGTAGTATATTACAAAGAATAATATGGTAGTATGTAGTATGACCTGAGGAATATATGCCGTTGAAAAAAATAGTATGTAGTATGGTAGTATATTCCGAAAAAAATAGTATGGTAGTATGTACCAAAAAAATAATAGGGGAGTATGTAGTATGGACAGAGGAGTATGTGGTTTGGAAAAATTGTATTTTGGGGTATATGTATACTTCCAGCAGTAGAAAGGAGTATCAATATAAAAGAAAAACCCAACGATATATGTTCATTTTCTTAGCATACAAACTATGTGCCCCGAAAAGGTTGTATAGGTTTTTTTCAGAATATACTACCATACTTTAGTTGTAGTATGTGTGTACGTTCAAGAAACGAGAGTACGTGATTTTTTTTCCTGAAATTAAGCAATTATATACTTTTCTTCGAACCAAAAGCAATTATATATATACTCCCGAAGAGTATGTAGTGTCTAGTATCTACATGTTTCTGTGTGTATATGGAGTTTTTTAAAAGAGAATATGTAGTGTGAACTAGTATATACAGTTTAAGTATGTGCATGCATACAGGAGGCTAGATCTGGAACGTAGCCAGGTAGTTGAAAACGTGTTGGCTAGCTATATTCCGGGCCATGCATGGAAATTGGAATTATCTGGCTGTTTTTTCCTATCAGGCATGGGGTAGATGAATCAACTAGTTTTACAACAGAACCCGTTAATCACAACCCACAACTAAAACGAGATCGGATGGCTGCTAGGGTGGGGGTAACTACCACTAGGTGGTAATATCTATTTTCCCTATATATATATATATATATATATATATATATATATATATATAAGTTTGATGCTTATGTTGACTGTAATATTTATATGGGCAGCAGCTTAGTTGGCAGTGGAGAAGCTCATAGTTTAGTTAGTTATTAGTACTGAAGCTCACATCAACATGTTGTGTAGGCATGTGCTGTTAGTTGATTGAGGCAGTGTAGATTCTAATAGTTTAATTGAGGCAGTATAGGTTGCAGTAGAAGTAGCATTGTTTGGTTAGCCACATGTATAATTGTTTGCTATATTGCAGGAAGCTGTCAATTGTGGTTTCCTTGCGGCAGCCGCGACTCCGGCGGCGAAGGGCGCGGCAGCGGGCGGCTCCGGCGGCCCGCGACTCCCGTGGCGAAGGGCGCGGAGGCCCACGGCTACCGTGGCGAAGGGCGCGGCGACCTGCGGTGAAGGGAATGGCGGGCGGCTCGCGCGGCTAATGGTTGCGGCACGGGTGCGGGCGGAACAGTGGGGCGAGAGGTGGGAGGGAGGAGGTGGGGAGAGATCGTGCGGGCATGCAGCGGTTTATTTTATTTTATTTTTTGACTGGCGGGGTGGGGCAGGTTTAGCTATCGATTGGCTTAATGCGTGGTTTGTACCGTCCAGTGGCATGATGGGTAATTAAAGCGTCAAATATGTTTGATGCATTGAGGTGATTTAGACCATTAGATTTGTACTATTCGATGGCTGAGATAATTTGGTTCTCCGTCCTTTCGTGCTTTTATAGGGGTAGTAGATACACCACCTTAGGCCGAATTCTGTACCCAATACACACTAATAGAATCGCTGCGCACGCCGAATTCACATAGTTTGCCAAGTTTCTTTCGCCAGGTGCTTGACGGCAATAGCAGTCTGCCGAGTAAGAACGTAAATGAACTCGACATATCAAAAGAACCCGGTAAACATAACTATTTGTCCAGTGCCGAGGAAAGGGGACCGGTGACAAGAAGAATCTCGGCAAAGTCTATTCTTTGTCGAGTTCCTCCTGATAGGTAGTCACCAGTGTACTGATAGGTGGGCCCCACCAATGGCCAGGGGACGGGACTGTAATGGCGATCTGTTTTTGCCGAGTTTACAATAACAAGAGCTCGACAATTTGTCTCCACCGCTTTTATTTTGATATCTAATACAAGAGGTCATTGCTTTGCCGAGCTGCCACTTGATGGGAATGCCAGCGGCCACTTTTTCTGTCGAGGACCCGTGGAAAAAAATCTGGAAAAACACATACCCTTCATCCCCTGCGCTATAAAAGCTAGACACCGTGAGTGGTTGGCTCGTTTTCTTCCTTCTTCGTCTTTCCCGGTGGCGGCCGCCCCTCCATCCCACCCTAGCAACCGCGTTGCTAGCCCTCCTTCCCCACCGCCGCCCCACGCACCGTCTATTTCCCGGGCCAACTCCTATCCCAGCAGCCTACCGGCAACGCACTCAGCCGGCGACGCCGGAGCTCCTACACTACACCGTCCGTCTCCTCTCCTAGCTCCTCGAGGTGGGTTTCTTGACCCTTTTTTATTTTTCTTTTTAATTTTGATAAAATGTACACCAATTTATTTGTTATCATTATTTTTAGTATAGTTATTAGAGAAGTTCTTATGTAGTACTGCTAGTTGCTAACTATCTATTTAGGTTAATATTTATTGGATGACATGAAATGACATAAATTAACATGGATATGATGAAATCGATGTAGAAATTACTATAAACAAGACTGAGAAAGAAGATGAAAGGAAATTCAAAAAGAAGAATAAGTTAGTAGTGAAAAATGAACATTTTGTTAAAATGTGGATAGTTGTGGAAACATTGCGGCATGCTTGTGGAGATGGGGAAGAAGGTGAGATGAACGGGCGCTTGCGGATGCGGCATGACCGCATCCTGCGGCGGATGTTTCAATGGGATCGAGAAGAGAAAGATGTGGAGACAATGGAGGGGAACACTACAGAGAAGACGGGATGTTTCTAGTCTGGGTATAAGGTGGAGGGCGCGTGGTTAGGTGGGTCCATGGGGCACATGGTGAGCTGCGAATGTGACTTACGCGAGCGATAATCAGTCGGTTGATACAAAATGTTTTCCTTCGGGTGTAGGTGCACCTGGGTGAATAGTAAATTAAAAATAAAATAAAAAATAGCTGAAATTTTAGGACATGAAACATGGTCAAATATTTGAAACAAAATGTTATTTGTGAGGGCTCCTAGAAGGTTATTTGTGGTTGAAACTTTTCATGAACATCAATATTTGATGTCCTAAAATTTAAGTTTTTTGTGATTTTTCTGTATTTATTTGAATTTACTGTTCATGGAGGGGGTAGGTACACCAGGAAGTAGAAAATCCACTCTCGTTTGTGTTTTTAGCTGGCTTGTGTATGTCGTGCATGTGTTGAAGCGTTAAGTTGGACAGAAATAGCCAATTAGAGCATCTACAATCATGACTGTCTAATATTGATCTCCAAACGTCCGCGGATGTGCTCGTGACCGGAGATGTCCATTGTGACCCTATGGATGCATGCAACCATTTGTCCTATATCCTATTTGAATTGTCCAATAAAATGCATGTGATTGTTGGGGATCGACAAAGAAAGAGAAAAGATGGTCTGGGGTGAGCCGAATCCTACGTGAAGAGCTGCCTGGACATACCCGTACATTCCAATATGCTCCCCGTATTTTGTGCGGATACGAGGATTTGTGACTAGACTAGTCATATGTGAACAAAGCGAGGGTCCAGTTGGGTGGCCATTTCCCTTCTCTTTTATCCTGACAAGGACCGAGCTGTTTGATTAGACACTTTAGGAGTCTGGTTGTAGATGCTTTTAGTAGGTTAAGTATAAGGGCATCTTCAATGGCAACTCGTAAATTTCCTCCCGCATGTGAGCGTGGACCGGATGCGGGATGCCGACATCCAACGCTAGCTGCATACACTAGTAGAAAAAGCTACATTTGTCCCGGTTCACAAGGCCCATTTGTCCCGGTTCCCGAACCGGGACTAAAGTGTCGGTACTAAAGCCCAATACCTTTAGTCCCGGTTCGTCTATGAACAGGGACATATGGGGCTCCACGTGGCCGCCGTGGCTTGCCCAGGCAGGAGGGTCTTTTGTCCCAGTTGGTGGCACCAATCGGGACCAAAAGGCATCCATGCGTCAGCAGTTCAGTGGCTGGGGTTTTTATTTTTTTTAAAAGGGG
>NC_057798.1:155763797-155770937 GCF_018294505.1 Triticum aestivum | reverse complement strand
CAGCGACGAACGACGGCCCAGGTGTTGCCATCTCCTTATCTTCGATCCAACCCATCTTCCCCTCGTATCCTGTACTCCCGCACCCCCTCATTCTTCTCTCCCGTGGCAGGGACCGACGAGTTGCAACGGACGGGGGGCAGTCCGGCTGCTGGCGTAAAGGACGACGGGTGGTGGTAGGGCCGTGGGAAGAGCAGGTAGACGGAGAAGGTTGCCTATGGAAATCTGGCAAGTGGCAGCGGCATACAGGTATTACAGTTTGATGTTTGCTTTTTACCTAGATGAATACTTATAACACTGAATTCATGAATGTTGACTTATATTATTGTATTTTTGATGTTTGCTTGTTGTCGTAATCTCATGTATAGGCTGTGCTGATTCTTAAATTGCCAAAAGAGACCTTAATAGAAATCACTCAAGTCACTTTTTATTGTGGAAACTCGTTGTATGTGTAAATTTATTTATACTCTCGGTCTCGACTCATTTGATTACGTTTTCACTTGTGGAGTTCATGATCAACTGGTCATGAACATCAATTATCTTTACTGTTGAATCTATCTTATTTTGGTTATGTTGATGGCAAGACCAAGCGGGAAAACACCAGAAATAAATTCAACTTGGGGAAGAGAATCACGAGGATGAACTCCTCGGCTGCTTCTAGCGTGTTTTGTGGTGGAGGAACATAGAAATCTCCGTTTCCTCATTACTTTATTCCGATGGTTTATTTGCCATACGTTACATTGGCGAGAGGTGGGGTACCAGAAGGAGGCGACATTAAAATCTCTATTTCCTCATTACTTTATTCTGATGGTTTATTTGCCATATGTTAGATTGGCGAGAGGTGGGTTACCAGAAGGAGGCGACGTTAAAATCAGTGCCAGTGACGACGATGATGGACACGATGAGCTTGGTTGGCAGTGGCCGCCGCAACAGTGTTGTACTCGGAGCCCATGCTATCCGAGCTCGACAATACGAACAGCTCAGTCCTTTTGCAGCCGTGTTCATCGACAAGTTGTCCATACAGTACCTTGGCATCAACAACCACGGCCATGATAGCGGAGTTGTGCTGGCCGACAGCCCTGCTACCATGCGCCGAGCAGTCTACTGATTTCAGAAGACCGTGAGGACTGCTGGGCTCAAGGGGTTGAATCGGGTTCACCACATGTGGTGGCAACCTGGGTGAGCTGCCTTTTGTTGTCCCTTTCTGCTATTTGGTATCTCTAGCCTGGTTTTAGTGCTCTGACAGGAATTAGCAATTCTAAACTTGAGACCAAAAGGAGTTGTAAGAAGAAAGGTGTTGTAAGAAGTGTTCCTTCGAAATTGTACACTAAACTGCTTGCGCATTTTCATGCAGGTTGGCACTCATCTTGGAGCACAATTAAATGGAAATCAGTAGCAAAACCACAATCTGCATAGTGGTAATCTAA
The DNA here is from genome assembly GCF_018294505.1 of Triticum aestivum. Taxonomy (NCBI): domain Eukaryota; kingdom Viridiplantae; phylum Streptophyta; class Magnoliopsida; order Poales; family Poaceae; genus Triticum; species Triticum aestivum. Next base: position 155,769,513 of record NC_057798.1, on the reverse strand, counting down.
TCCTAGAATTTAGCTTCATTTATATATTTCGAAGTGGTTCCATGATTTTATATTTTGCGTACTATGTTTGGACTGTAACATTTAACCTGGGATTTTAAGTGTGCGAACAGTTGATATGGGTTACAATTGAAACTTACATTCATTCTTCTGAATAGAAGAAGGGGCTTCTGAGTGGCTTCTGATTGTACTAAAATTTCTTAAGAGCCGTAGTAACTTTATTATGTAGCAATCCGTTAATTAAGAAGTGATATCCTCCCATTGCTTTGAAGTGAACGCAAATTTCGGGGGGATACTCTTATTCATTGCAAGCATCACTAAGCGCAACTTCTGGAACTTTAATTTAATCAAAAGAATACTGAAAAATACTTTTTGCATTAATTTTATACTCCCTTTGGTACACCATGTCATATAAATGTGATGCAAATTGTTGTAGGTTCAGTTTTACATGCTCCTCCTGCCCATATCACAAGAGTCTATTTCAATATATTCCCCTTTTTATATTTTACAAAATACACTTGCCACCATGGAAGTGACATGTTATTCCTGAGAATTCGATTAGTTTGAGTTGATACCATTTTCTTTCCATTAATTGTTAACAACATCTCCTTGATTTATATATAGGTCTTACCTCTTGCAGACTGTTTTATTTTCTTCATTGGAAGACTTATGTAATACTTGATGTCTTGCTTTGTAATAGAAACTTCACCTTTGCTTATAGTTTTCTTGGTGTTGTTCTGCGCCTGATTCCTTAATTCGAATATAGAGTTAAAATTATGATACAACATGACATCATTCTTTTGGGAATATCAAAAGAGTAAATTTAACTTCTCAGCACACATGCATTTTTGACTGCTCTTTATGAACCAGAACATAAGAAAAACAAGAGTACCCACTGCCAGTTAAAGATTAGCCAGATTAACACAAGTGAATTTTTGTCCTGTTCAGTGATATGCATTTCATCAGCTATAGCTTCTCGCCATTACTGTATGTACTGATACTCCAAATGGAAATGAAGCGTTCAAAGTGGACAATTCTCGCCATATGGCTTGATTACCATAAAATTTACTACAAATCTTGACCTCTGTTGCGTTACAGTAATTTCCTCGAGATTATCTTATTAGCATAGACTGAAGAGAGGTTCATCTTATTAGCATGCTATCGTTTTTACAACCTAACAAAAATGGTGAATTGTTGAACTTCAGACTTCAATGGAGGTGCACCGGATGAACCGGAGGTGATCATTTTGGACTGCACGGATTTGGACTATGCACGGATGTCCTAATTCTGTTAGGTCCAATGGGCCCTGCTTAATACATCAAACAACCACATTTTTTCATGCATTATGATGACTGATCCTTGTAAACTGCATTACATATAATATTTATAAAGCTCTCTTCTTGTAACCATTGTATATGCATAATCGAAAACCAACCCTTAATTAGTGGCACAAACACACTGACATCCAAAGAATGGATTAAGTGCTAGGGAGAAGGGAGGGCGAAGATGAAGGCTCTGCTATGTAGGTGGCCTTGATGTAACTAGAGCATTCTTTGGTCATGTTAGAGACTTATTAGTGATAGAGCAGTAAATTATTTTGTTAGGATAATAAATTGTGTGTTACGTTCTTTTATACGGATGATTTTAATCCCAAGGTAGGAGTGTTCGTACAAGTGGAACTATGACCTCTCATGCAATGTTTAGAAAAAAAATTAGGCTTCTTTGGGTTTCTGATGTATAACATTGAAAAAAACATAATTGGGTATCAGTCGACTTACTCGAATTTGTGGTGTGAGGTTAGTGACATTGGGAATGACTTTGGCAATTTGGCATACTTGGAGGAAACTCATGCAAATTTGGAGTGGGGCTGTGAATAGCAACGGTTGTTTGGTGGTCTTGGAGAAAATATGGCAGATTCGGAGCAGGGGTGACAACATAGCAAGCGATAGCGCGATGACCAAAGAGTTGTAGCGCAAAGCTAGCTATAGATTCTTTTTGTTGGCCCGTGGCAACGCACGAGCATTCAACTAGTACGTATAGAGAGGACTCGACACGCTAGCTAGCTAGTAAGCAAATGAAGGAAACCATTAAGTATAGAAGATCGTCATGAACATATACAGAGAGAAGTGATCGACCTCTCCTTCTCCGAGAGATTGGTTGAACAACAAGTTTTCATATATCTATCCAACGCTACTGGCTACATATATACAATATAAGATCTGTTACAATCCCCTAACATCTGAACTCAAGTTCCACATGGTATTTTCTGTCTTTATCGATGACGTGGTCAAGAAAGAATCCCGCCAATTCCCCTTGAATTGCTCGTATGCGATCTTGTGGTAGGAGTTCATCCCGCATCTGAAACATCTAATTTGAAGAAGGGGGTCAATACATATATATGAACGAAACTCAACACAAATGATGGTAATAAAATAAAATTGTGAATATTATTGCTTACGCACTTCATATTATTTTTTAGAGTAGCCCCGCTAACAGGTCGTGTGGTGGATGAACTCGCAAATGTAGTATCCACAGTAATTATTCCCGGGTTCCTGCCACAACCATTTTACAAGAAAAATAGGTCAATCAAACTTATAAGCAAGCATCCTAAATGGTATTGATGAAACTAGCTAGAATCAATGGGAGATGCGCGGAACTAGCTAGTAGTACTTACTTTCAGGTGTTAAATCACAGCTCCCCCGGCAGTCCTAGACCTTCTGCGGTGATCTTTTTCCAAACCTTGGCAGACAAAGAAAACATTTACTTGATATCAGGAAATGAACAAAGTTGCCAATATGGTGTGGTAATGATCAATTGAACTTACTTCTCGAGCATTTTAGTCATGGTCGCATACTCCTCGGGATCTTTTCGTCTCGAGTCTATGGCGGTTACTAGTCCCTGCTCAAGCTTAATCTCTAGTAGAATAAAGTGGAAGCTGCGCACGCATGCATAACTAATCAATTAAATTACTATAACCTCGAGTAATAAGGGAAACCGAATATGCACAAGACAGTAACACTCACTTGAATTCGTAAGGAAAGACTATTGTATCTTTGTTTTGATTTCGAGGTAGCAATCGTAGCAAGTTGGCCTTGGTTTTGTTTGGCATCATGTTTAACATTTCATTCATTTATGAGATTTGTGTTAATGAACCCAATATCACCGATTTGTCTTTTTTTTAATCCGGCGATCTTCAATCTGCATAATATAGTGAGGACAATTATATATACATGCAATGAAAGAGCTGAGCTATATAGAGAGACTTAATTACAGAAGTAGTACTTACAGAAAGTACCAAGTGATGATTACTTTGTCGAGGGCCTTTTGATTGAAAAACTGGAAGAAATCCTCATATGGAACAGAAAACAGATCAATTTCAACGTGGTCGTGCTCCTCTTTAACTCTCAGCGTCAAAGTATCCTTCCCAGACCTGCTGCAGATGTCCATGTACCAATCATGGAATCTTCACATCATTGTTGTTAGAGGAGGATGACCAGGTTTGACGAGAGGCTTCCCGTGACGGTATTTGAATGTGTCCACCTCCATTGTATTAAAAAGTGCATCGTCAGGCATGTAATATTCAGGATTGGTACCGGGCACCATCCCGGGAAGATTAGCGACGATATCGCTATACACCTTGAGCGAGGGGCACGATTGCTTCGCTTGTTCGCCGAGCCGGGGAATTTTTTCCCACTTCTTTATTCTGCTAACCTTCGATCACTGCAAGTGCTTCCCGACCGATCCGCTTCTTTATATGTCCTTTCAATAATGCGGTCAAAGTTGGTTTGCGGCGGAGGTAGTGGTGCTCGCTTCAGGGCATCCAAAGTGCGCTTCACTTTCACCGGATCTATCTTCTCCTCCGGAGGTGGATGTTTCTTAGCATTTGCGTTTCAAAGAAGTCCTTCACTTGGGCTTCACATATCTTCTTGTTTTCCTCCTCGCTCATCTTGTATGGTAATTTCTCTAGAGGCTTGAGAGAAGGACCGGATCTATATTGCCTCCCGCCTCTGACTGTACTGCTAGACGTCGGAGAAGCCCGAGCGGCTGCGGCTGTCTTCTTTCATTGCTTACGAGGCTGAGAAGAAGGAGGCGGGCTGCTCGGACGCGCCAGAGCAGGCGGAGAAGGATGGGGAGTACTGCCGCCCTCATGCGCCGGAGCAGGAGGTGGAGTGCCCTGATCACTCGCCGGAGGAGGAGGAGGCGGAGGAGGTGGCGTGCCCAGCTGACTCGCGAGAGGCGTGAAGTTGAGAAGCTTGATGTGCTCCTTCTGCCATAGACATGGAGTTTTCAGAGCAAGACCCAGCTGAGTCTTCCCTTCACTTGTAGGGTGGTCAAGCTGGAGCTCCTCAAATCCCTCTGTTATTTCATCCACCATCACAACAACATTGCCTTGTGGAATCAGAAGGCAGTGAAAATTTGCGTTGGGTGAAGGAGGGAACACAGAGCCGACAGCCGCCTTGACTATGAGGTTCCGCCATTGCGTCATAAGCTGGCACTGGTGTGAATCCGTGGTAGCATCCATGGGGTAGCTAGGACCCGTGAAGTCAGGCTGCTGAATGAGCTCGATGGAAGCCACGCTGCTTCTCTGCTGAGATGGCGGAGTAGATTGGGTAGGATCTCGCTGGTTCTCAATAGCTTGCCATTCCTCTAGCTTTCGTACCCTTGCCTGAAGATTTTGCAGTTTGCTCAGCTCCACTTTCCTCCTCCTCTCTTGGGTTTTGTAACCACCTGCGTTGGGAAACCCAACCTTCCACACAACGGAGCCTGGCATGCGTCGTGTTCTTCCAGGGTGCTCAGGATTCCCGAGGGCCTGTGTGAGCTTGTTGTTCTCTCTGTCAAGAACAAATGTCCCTTCCTGTGCTGCCTTGATTGTTGCCTGAAGCTTTGTGATGAGTGTTGCAAGTTGCTCGTCTGTCCAACATCACTTCCCTGTTTTAGGGTCCAAAGTTCACCAACCCCGAAGAACCAAGTCCTTGAACGGTCTGGCCAGTGCAATGTCTCTGGTTCGACCCCTTTAGCAATCAGGTATATCTCAGCCTTGTCCCACAAATGCCGGGCTTTGAGGTAGCCACCTGACCCCATGCGATGGTGATGCTCCTTCTTTGCAACATTTATCTTGTTTGTCGCTGACATCTTCTTAGTCTTCTCTGATGTCTTGTGGGCCACAAATTTGGCCCAGTGATCTCTTATGTTCTCAACTCGTCCGGTGAATTCTGGAATCTTGTTTTTGTCAACATACGTTGATTTCAACTCATTCTTCCACCTCCTGGATAGACCTGCCATCTTCTTGAGAGCGTGAGCCTTGACCAATGGCTCTATAACTGGCTTATCTCAATCCTCCTCTACTGGTAGGGTGAAATTTTCCTTCAGGCGGTCCAAAGATCATCGTTTTGTCTATCTTCGACATAAGAAACTTGAGGGTCTTCCTTCTTAGGCTTATACCATTGGTGGATGCTGATCAGGATCATGTCCCTAACAAGAACCCCGCACTTTGCAGAAAATGCTTCCATGGTCCCGAGGGGTTCAATCGGTTGGCCATCATGCGTGATTTCTGTGGTCGTGAACCTTTCATCCTGGCGCAACTTTTTCTTCGGGTCTCATCTCGTTACCGAAGTTTTTCTCGAGCCGGAGGGCTATAAAAGAAGAAAGAAGAGTTAATATTTGTACATACCAAAACAATTAATGCATCAATTAGCTAGTCAGCACATGCTTAATATAT
>NC_057798.1:155762028-155763396 GCF_018294505.1 Triticum aestivum | reverse complement strand
TAATATACCTCGCCGGACTTTGCAACAGCTGATCCCGACTCCATTTGGTCACCGGAGCCGTCATCACGGTCACCGGAGCGACCATCATGATCATGACATTCCTCCTCCATTGTTCGATCACAGTAGCCTGCTTCCTCTCCTCACAGACAATCGAGGTCGTTGAGAAACGACAAGACATCACCTCCGTCGCAGATTATGTCCCCCAAATATCTCTTCTTGTTCGAAGTCTCTTTGTTGATCCATAGTTTCTGCAAATATTACAACATGGAAATTAGTATACAAACATGAGAGATGGATATATGAATAGTGGCAAACATAGACCTAGCTAGCTAATCACAACACTTCTAGGGTTTGGGGTGGCCTAGACAACACTCTTTTAACTTGGTAAATTTGGGTGGCCTCGATGCTTCTAGGGTTTGGAGTGGCCTCGGCAACGCTTCTAGGGTTTGGCCTGGACCGCCTCTCTCATGAATGTCTGACATCCGGACCACCTCTCTCATGAATGTCAAACAAGGGATTTAACAAGATGGCGCCATTGTGGATGTGTAGAAAAAATGGTCCCTATTTTTAGTGATCTCATCTACCCTTCTATATGTCACGTTGTCTAGTGTCAAAGGATTCAATACTTTGACACAAGAGAACATGCACATATAGAATGGTAGATGAGATCAGAGAAAAAATAGGGATCAACTTAATTATGCACATCCATAATCAGGGCATTCTTGATAAATCTATTATAAATCTCGAGAGAGTTTGTCGGCTAGGGGCGGGAGGGGGTACGAGATCGACAACGTTTTTTCTATGGTTTGGGTGTCCTCAAGAGTTGGTCGAGCGAGAGGGGGTTGATCGACGTCCCCCTGTCGACCCCTCAGGGATCCTCAACCCTCATCCCCTCGGCGACCCTTGACCCCCTACCCTAGCTAGTTTCGATCCTCGACTGCTCGGATTCTCTTAACCTTTAAGGGATTTAACAAGATGGCGCCATTCTAGATGTGCAGAAAATGGTCCATATTTTTCTTGATCTCATCTACCCTTCTATATGTGACGTTGTCTAGTGTCAAAGGATTCAAGAAAACCATTGCTTCATCATTTGCCGAAAGTAACAGGCGCATAACGATACGAAGCTCTCCAAAATTATTTTTTAACGGAGTCCCGGATAGGATAATTCGCTTTTTGGTACGAAGTTCAACAAGAGCCTTCCGAATATCGCTATTTGGAAGGCCCTTGCTGAAATACGTACCAAAAAGCGAATCACTCTGTCAGGAACTCCATTCCAAAACAACTTTGAAGTGCTTCATAGCATCATACACCTGTTACTTCCAGCAAATGATGTAGCCATGGATTTCTTCAATACTTTGACAGACAACG
>NC_057798.1:155739022-155761000 GCF_018294505.1 Triticum aestivum | reverse complement strand
GGGAGGGGGCCGGCCGCCAGACCAAACGGGGAGGGGCGGCGCGCATCGTCGGGGTAGGGCACGGGCGCGGGGGCGGTGACGACGACGACGACATGGGCGGCGCGGCTACGGAGTTGGTGGCAGACAGGGGCGACGACGGGCGCGGGCGACGGCGACAGCGATGGCGGGCGCGGGCGACGGTGACGGCAGGGTCGGTGGGCGGCGTCGAGCAAGTCGGGCGCGGGGGGAACCGCGAGATGAAACTGTATTTTTTTGCAAGTCCTGCTTATACACTATTAGGAAAAAGACTATAGATGAAATGCATACTAATGGCGCACCTGTCACGTGGTGCGCCACTAGCGCACCATGAACAAGGTGCGCCACTAGTAACAAAATTTTATTTATTATTTTTCCAAACATACTAATGGCGCATCATGGCATGGTGCGCCATTACTAGTGCTAACTAGTAATGGCACACCGGTCACACAGTGCGCCACTACTGTTGTTTTTTATTCTTTTTTTGCAAAACTACTAATGGCGCACCGTAGCATAGTGCGCCATTACTAGCTAGATCTATGTATGTTCGTGGTGTTGCATATGTTTGTGGTGTTGCATATATGTTTGTGTTTGCAGGTACCGGTATTTGAAATGCGATAGTTGCCAATATTTTGCCGGAATGTTGATTCATTTCCGTTTTGGCGAGAATTTTGGCACTATGCATTCTTTTTGGTCCTATTTTTAGGGAAAGTCATGCCAAATTTTTTCTTGGTTCTAAAATATCGTTTTTCTCTACCCCGCAGGCGACCATGGTCCGCACGATGACCGAAGACATCGTGTATAGGTTTTTGAGCTCCGCAAAGGCCGAGATGCTTCAAAAGAACGAGACGGAGATAAGATGTCCGTGTCGAAGATGCAAGCTGAAGAGCCTTATTGCGGACCCGTATTCCGGGTAGGTGCGGGACCACCTGCTCTTGCGTGGTTTCATGGATGGCTATTGGTGGCAAGGTGATGAAGATGACTATGAAGTCGTCCATGGGGGCCGGGCAAGAAATGAGGAAGGGCAGCAAGACAACCACCGCGGCTCGGGCGTGCGAGAAGACGAAGAATCTCCAAGACATGATCACGACGGTGATGCTGTACACAGTCATCATGTAGAAGATGCCGGACATGATGATGAGGAAGATGCCGGAGCAGACGAAGGGCATGATCATGAAGATGAAGATGCCGGAGGAGCAGACGACGATGGACCATCGATGGGCTGGGTGCAGGACCCTCATATTCAAGAGCTGCTTCTCAAGCAGACGGATAATGCAAGAGCTGCCGCCCGAGAGAAAGCCAAGCTGGATCAACTGGAGATAGACGCGGTTACTCCATTGTATGAAGGATGCAGGCCCGAGGATACCCGCCTGAAAGTAACGCTCATGGCTCTGGAGATAAAGGTAAAACACAAAATGACCGATGCATGCTTCGACGAGAACATGTCATTCTGGCATGAACGTCTTCCCAAGGGGAACAAGTGCCCGACCAGTTTCGAGGAGGCGAAGAAAATTGTGTGTCCTCTGGATTTACCGCACGTGAAATACCATCTGTGCATGAACAATTGCATCATTTATTGGGACGAGCACGCGGAGTCTACCATATGTCCGGTGTGCGGCGTCACTCGATACAAGAAGAGGAAGAAAGCTCCTCGAAAAGTGGTGTGGTACTTTACGATCACTCCTCATCTGCAGCGGTATTTCGGGGACCCTAAGGTAGAAAATCTCCTTCGTTGGCACGCGGATAGGGAGGAGAAGAAGCGAGAAGATGACGCAAATGATCCGGAGATAAATAAAAAAGACAAGATGCTGAGTCACCCTAAGGATGGGAGCCAGTGGCAAGCGTTGAACTTCAAACACCCAGAATTGGGGAAGGATCCAAGGAATATTGTGCTGGGTGCGAGCACCGATGGAGTCAATCCGTTTGGCAGCCAGAGAGCACACATAGCACCTGGCCTGTGTTTGTGTGGATGTACAACCTTCCCCCTGGTTGTGCATGAAGAGGAAGTACATTCACATGAGTATGCTAATTGAAGGGCCGAAACAACCAGGGAACGACATCAATTTGTATCTAGGGCTGCTGAAAGAGGAGCTAGACACGCTGTGGAAAATGCTAGCCAATACGTGGGACGCCGTAGAGAAAGAATATTTCCCTATGAGAGCCGCACTGCTCACGACGGTGCACGACTATCTCGGTTACGGATATCTCGCGGGGCAGGTGGTCCACGGATTTTCTGGATGCGTCAGGTGCATGGATGATACAATGTAAACTAGATTAACTAACTAGGTTAAATAGGTAGGTTAATTAGGTTCGTTGGATTAACAAGCTAGGTTAAGTAGGCTGGCTAGGTTAGAGGAAAATTTTATTTTAAAGCATTAGGTCAGAAGGGTTAGAGAAATGGAGTTCCTTTGCAATTTAATTGGGTTCTGTTCTAGGAAAAGAAGGGTTAGAGATAATAATGTGTGTTTGTGTGAGAGAGAGGAATAGCTAGATCAACATAATTTGGGTTCTGTCCTAGGCAGAGAAGTGCTTAGTGAGGTCATTTTGCAAAGGTTTTTGATTTTTTAAAAGACCACTATTTTTCAAGGAAAAGAATTTAGGCAAATTTTATTTTTCATTGAAGTGGTCATGTTATATCTTTTCGTTGAAGTTGTTCGATTGTGCCCAAGTGGGTTTGTTGTTTCCAGGGAATGATGCTGAGTGGCCTATGTTTTGCCGGAATGTTGATTCATTTCTGTTCCAGCAAATTTCAGGTTCTCGATTTGTCCACTTTTTAGCAAAGGTCATGCCGATTTTTTTTTGTGAATTTCGGTATGACTTGTGCTACAAACTAGGACATATCGAGTGCCCGGGATTGGCTGCACCAGGAAGGAGTCAACATTCCTGCAAAACAATAGTCCTTTTTATGTCATTATTCATTTTATTAGGTCTAGAATTAATTGACTAGATTTAATCATAGGAAACATGGCTAGGAACGATGAAGGACAGGGTTCTGGTGATTGCGACGACGTCTATCGGGCGGCAGACGGATATTTTAGCCTTACCGACGATCAACCGATGTTGTTGCTGGGCCCACCGATGGCATCGGGGATTGAGACCGACACGCAGACCGGTGCTGAGACTGAGACCGACGCTGAGATTCAGACCGACATCGAGACCGGCGCTGAGACCGGTGCTGCCTCGGGGAGCGGAGCCGGTGTAGAACCGAAAGCAAAGAGGCAATGGGTTCCTAACAAACTCAGGACTACTAGACTGGTGGTCACGGAGGTGGACGACGGCAATTTTGAGCCAAAGGCGCCCGAGGAAGCGCGCGCGTGCTACGACAATCAAATAGGCTGCATCGTACGGACAACCGCCACCATCAACGATGAGAAACTACAGAAGATAGAAAATATGAGGAGCTCCCTCCTAAAGAAGTTTCACCAGATATTCTTGTTCCCGAGCCGGAATGAGAAGGATTATGAAGATCCAGACGACGACCCGGCAATGAAGAAGATAAACAAACACGCCATGACCAAGTTTAGCGACGCGCTGGCCGCCTGGAAAAATCGAGTGAAAGCAAAGATCAACGACGGGGAACCCTACTCCGAGATTGTAAAGGATAATTCGACAATCACGGAAGAGCAGTTTCAAATATTCAAGGAGGCTTGCGAGGCCGAAGCTGCCAAAAAAAGTCTAACTACATGAAGGGGCTTCAAAAGAGGAACATTGGGAGCCACCACCTCGGAAGCCGTGGTTACAGCGGAAAGAGGTCCAAATGGGCATCCCAGACCCCTTGGCGGATTTCACCGTCCCGCAGGAGCGTGACGTCCTGAGGGCCCGGCACCGTTGGGACCTAGTGAAGAAGGTTTACGAGACAACACCGGTCATTACGGAGTTCATGAGACCGCTGGTAATTTTAGTTTCTGATCAATTCGACTGCACACGTTAGTCATATTTGTAAATGATCCTTGTGCCTTTTGCAGAGAGAGCAGTACCGTATTGCGGTCGAAAGCGACTCGCCGTCTGAGGCATTGGCGAGGCCCAAGTGGGACACTCCATTCAACCGGGCGTTGAACATATTAAAACGACAACCGGTGGATACTCGACCGTCATATGGACGCGTGCACGGTGTCAAAGACGGCGCCACGTGGAAGAAGTACTACCGTGAGACCACGGAGGAGAGAAAGGAAAGACGGAGGTTAACTGAAGAAAACATCGACAAGAAGGTTGAGATTGCGGTTGAGAAGAAATCATCTCAGACAGTCGCAACAGCGGTAGCTGCCGCAAAACAGGCGATTGCAGATATATCTACTTCCTTGGTGACGGGCGTTTTCACTTGGACAAGGCAAAATCCAGAAAAAAATGCAGAGGACTTTCCCCTTGCTGACTTCTTGGGAGCACCTGCTCCCGCACCTGCTCCCGTACCTGCTCCCGCACTGGCTCCCGTACCTGCTCCTGCACCGGCTCCCGCACCTGCTCCCACACCGGCTCCCGCACCGGACGTGCTCGGTGGTGCCTCCTCTTTGGCTGAGCTCGACGCCCTCACGGTATCTGTCACACCGGCCCCCTTCAATATAAATGTATAATCTCCCCTTTTCGTTATCTTTCGAATGTCTCACGTCACAGACTTTTGTTTGAAGACCGACGAAACCCCGTGCACCATATTGTACACCATCGGCGAACAGAAGGTGGACGTGGGGAAGGTGACGATAATGGAGCCGAAGGAACCATTATTCCACAGCCGGCCGATCCCCCCGAACGTCTTCAAGGTTTCCGTGGCCAGTGTCAAACCGGGCCACGAGAATTTGCCTCCTCTAATACCAGTGGGGGATGACGACGAGACCCCGCGGCGGCTTGGTGATTGTTGCAATGGGTGGGTCCTGTTGTGGCCAAAGAGTCTGCTTCGTCTGGAGACGGCCGGGAGCACACCCACGAGCACGCAGCCTCAGCAAGGTATGAACATCAACACCCCACCTACCCAATTAGCGTCGGGTGTCGGGTTGGGTGATAGCGGACGGGGTAAGGAGGAGGCTCCATTAGTCGCTAATGACGTCGCCATGGATGAGGATGAGGATGACGATGGCGCTGAACAGTATGTCTATATTGGCGCCTCCTCAGGGTTTGAGCGTCATGAGTCGGTGCGTGAATTACCGTCTCAACGTATTATTGACGACCTTCCGGTAGTAAAGAAGTCTAGGAAGAGAGCGAGGAAAGGCAAAAAAGCTGATTCTATGATCCAGCCGCCTTGGCAGCCTCGGCTTCAGGACCATATAGATATCCCCAATGCGGATAAATGACATATCCCCGGTCAACCAATCCTACCTGCAACATCGCTACGGGCCAGATTTGGCGATCTAAGGAGACTTCATGACGATGTGCTTCGGGTAGAGAAAGGCCTCATCGCCTCGAAAGATCCAGGATACCCACTCTACGTGGTTAACGTTCCGCGGCAAATGTCGTACGTCGACAGCTTCCCTGCGGATAAGTTCTTCCTCCGATTTGATTACATATTCGACATGTTTCACGTGAAGAAGCTAGATTTTACGTTTGTCCGCCTTTATGCCTTGCACATGAACTACATCATTGGGGTTGAGCAGATACGTCATATCTGTGTCGCTGACCCGTACTACATGCACGAGAGCTTCTTGGGAGTCTGTGTAGAGCAGCGTGAATACGCGAGGGATTACATCATCAGTTTCATGCTCGCCAATAAGGACAAGGAGGCGATTCTCGTGCCTTATCATCCCGTGTAAGTCATCCGCGCTGCTATCCTTCCTTCGATTTCAATAATTCATTTGCACGGTGGAGGCTAATTAATTTGAGGTGTACTTATTTTGCGCAGCGGCAGGCGCGCCGTCCTCATCATCCTCTACCCCCGATTCTCCCACGCTCTTTACTTGGACTTGTCGAAGAACATTCACAAAAAGGATTACACCCACATCAAAGATGTTCTCGACAGTGCTATGTTTTACTACCAAGCAAGGGGTGGAGAGGTTAGGGACAAGAAGAGAAGGGGCGGCAGGGCCGCCTTCAGCCATAATACCGACTTCTGCTGCATCCAGCAACCGAACAATTCTCTTAATGATGGATTCTATGTCCTACACCACATGCTGGAGTACAGACGGGATCACCAGAACCTTCACATGTCACCTAGATCTGGCGATGCCCATATTCTGCAATGGGCAAAGGACATAGGAGATATCGAGGATCATCGACTTCGAGCTGAGTTCTATAACATCCAGCGTGAACTTGCCCAAATCATCATGAAAGAGGTCGTCGGAAAAGCAGGGATGTCCTACAGAGAAGGACAAATGTCGCGGGAAGACGTCCGAACATGGATAGCCTCTCAGCGTCTCGACATGAAGCCTTTCACTAAGCTCGGGGACTATCTCCCTGACCTCGATGTATGGCACGACATGTTGGAGTGATTGTCGATATATGACAATGTGTCTGTTTAGTCCATACTTTCTATATGACAAAACTTTGAGTTATGCGCAGTGAAACTTTATTTGTGATGTAATTAAACCGTCCTCCTCCTCGACTAGCGAAGATCACTCTAGTTAGGGCATTTTGGGTATGATGAACTTTGTTATTTATGCTTATGATATGTTGTTTCTATTTTTGTCAAGTCTGTCTCTTTCCGTTGCTCAACTATATATGTTGCATATCATTGACTCATGTGACGATGCAGGTGCATAGATCATCGATGGCGAAGAAGTGCTACGCCAGGAGTATATATACGATGAGTGGCCGGAGTGTCAGGCCCAGGTGTTGCCGGTTTCCGGTTTCCGAGCGACATGCAGTAGTTAGTTTAGGTTCACGGTAATGCGAGAGAGGGATACGAACTCATGTACTCAAAGTGATAGCTCTTCTCGCGTATACCATTGTTTAGATGGATGACGATGTATTTGCAAGTAATCAAGGACTTGTATCGCTATTTTCGAGATGATGACGAGAGACTACTTTGTGTTGGATGATGATTATGATGAGACTATTTGTATGTATATGCTATGATTACATTCGTGGTCTCGCAGGCATTTGTATGTGTATCTTGATGACATTTCTATGTGCTAAAAATTCTTCTATAAAGCCTGTTCAAATACAAAACAAATATGCCCAAAAAAACAAAAAACCTGTTAAATTAGCAGTAGCAAGTGTATAAAAGTTAGCAGCAGCCCCGCGATAGCAGTAGCGCATCGTTGCAAAGGGCGCTAGAGCTACTAGCAGTAGCGAGCTCCGAGTAACCGCGTTGCTGCTACACTTGTGTAGCAGTAGCGCCGGTGACCACGTGCTACTGCTATATGTTAGCTGTAGTGCCTTATTAGTAGCGCCCCTCCCCGTGCTACTGATACACCTAAAACCCGCGCTGCTGCTAGCCTTTTCCTTAGTAGTGGCGCCATGGTAAAGCGGCAACCTGTGCGGGTGCAGTCTCATCATTGGACGCCTACTCCATCGTCCGGCCGCCATCCTATTCGTTCTTCTCCAGCGAGCTCGCTGACAGTTTGTCCTCTATCCATCGCACACAACGGGCCTGCTAGCCGGCCGCAAGGCTAGCCAACTTGAGCTTCTGCTCTGTCAAGAGCTTCTCCAACAACGCACTAGAGCTTGATGGCATTGCATCAGAGGTGCATGGAGGAGGAAGGGAAGTGGAGGTGGTAAGGTGGATTGTGTCATGCGCTACCACGTTTAAATATCGGGCGCCGACCAGGCTAAGCAGTGGGCTATTTCAAAGCGGGCGCGAATGTCGGTTTCTCAGCCGCCACACATGTTTAATGCCGGTAGGTAGATGAACGGGTAGCTGGCTTAAATGCAGTAGAAGCCGTCCTATCTGGTCCCGCTGCTCCGGCATTGAACAAGCGTGGAGACCAAGCTCACGCGGTGCGTGAGGTGCTCTTGGCCAGAGCTCCGCTTCAATGCCGGCTCCAGCGACCGGCCCTGTCCACTCTAGGCTGGCATGACTGCAGGGCGGGGAGTGGAGGTATGATCGCATGGGAGATGCAGGACAATTTTTATATTGTTCCATGTTGTTATATTATCATTCTAGGATGTTTTACAATCATTTTATAGTCATTTTATATCTTTTTTGGTACTAACCTATTGACATAGTGCCCAGTGCCAGTTGTTATTTTCTACATGTTTTTTACATCGAAGGAAATCAATATCAAATGGAGTCCAAACGCAACGCAACTCCTGGAGGATTTTTTTGGGCCAAGAGATAGCCAGTGGGCCAAGGAAGCACCTGAGGGGCTGCTCGAGGGGAGCAGCACCCACCAGGGCGCGCCAGGAGGCCCCCCCGAACCACCTTTTTGCTCTATAAATACCACAATATTCCAGAAACCCTAGGGGAGTCGATGAAATATTGATCCAGCCGCTGCAGAGTCCATAACCACCAGATCCAATCTAGCCACCGTCATGGAGGGGTTCACCACTTCCATTGGTGCCTCTCCTATGATGCATGAGTAGTTTTTTGAAGACATACGGGTCCGTAGTTAGTAGCTAGATGGCTTCCTCTCTCTCTTGGTTATCAATACAATGGTCTTGTGGAGATCGATATGATGTAAGTCTTTTGGCGGTCTGTTTGTTGGAATCCGATGAACTTTGAGTTTATGATCAGATCTATGTTTTTATCTATGAAAGTTATTTGAGTCTTCTTTGATCTCTTATATGCATGATTGCTTGTAGCCTCGTATTTCTTCTCCGATATTTGGGTTTTGTTTGGCCAACTTGATCTATTTATCTTGCAACGGGAAGAGGTGCTTTGTAGTGGGTTCGATCTTACAGTGCTTGATCCCAGTGACAGAAGGTGAACCGACACGTATGTATCGTTGCTACTAAGGATAACAAGATGAGATCTATATCTCCGCAATAGATAAACGGATCTCGTCTACATCATGTCATCGTTCTTATTGCATTACTCCATTTTTCCATGAACTTAATACACTAGATGCATGCTGGATAGCGGCCGATGTGTGGAGTAATAATAGTAGATATAGGCATGAGTCGGTCTACTAATTTTGGAAATGATGCCTATATAATGACCATTGCCTGGATATCGTCATTATTATTTGAAGTTCTATCAATTCCCCAACAATAATTGTTTTACCACCGTTTGCTATTTTTCTTGAGAGAAGCCACTAGTGAAACCTATGGCCCCCGTGTCTCTTTTAATCATATTTTCCTTTGCGATCTATTTTCCCTTGCATTTATTTTTAGATCTGTTAAACCAAAAATACAAAAATACCTTGCTGTAATTTATTTGTTCCGCGATCTATTTATCCTATCTACCACTTTTACCTCACGTTATTTGCCTATCTTGAGGTGCCGTACCCGAAAGGGATTGACAATCCCTTTAACACGTCGGGTTGCGAGTATTTTTATTTGTTGCAGGTGTTGTTTACGTGGTGTGAGGAGGTTCTCCTACTGGTTCGATAACTTTGGTCTCATCACTGAGGGAAATAACTACTGTCGCTATACTGCATCATCCCTTCCTCTTTGGGGAAATACCGACATAGTTCTAGCGGACATCAAAAGGAATTTCTGGCGCCGTTGCTGGGGAGGATTTTCAACATCAACCAGGTTCCTAATCACAAATCTCATCTCCTCGCAATTTATATTATTTGCCATTTGCCTCTCATTTTCCTCTCCCCCACTTCACAAAATTTGCCGTTTTATTCGCCCTCTTTTTCGTTTGCCGTTTTCTCGTCAGATCTGTTTTTCGTATGCAATCTTGCGTATCACTTTTTGTCGTTGTGGATTTCTCTTCTTGTATTGCGTGCACCCGGAGAACGAAGTTCTCAACTTCAAACAAAGGGGAAGAGAAAATTTAAAAGATGCTTGGTATAGGATTTGCAATGCTCATAATAGATCTATCCATAAGCAATCTACCATTGTTTTTCTTTGTTGTTTTTATGTGGGCATCACCACTTGGTATAGATTCGTCCTTGATACGATTAACGATGGGAATTTCTTGATGTGTCCTTCTACTGATGCTTTTAATGCTCTGGGATATTTAGTGGGTTCACCACCACTCGTGATCAATGAAACAATATTGACTCTCGAGCATGTTATGGAAAGACTAGATGCTATTGAAAAGAAAATGCTTACCATAGAGCATACTGAAAACTTGGATAGGAAAATGCAAAGTTATACTACTAAAGTTGTTAAAAGAAAAGGGAACTATAATTCACGAAAGAATCGAAGAAAGCCCGTCTAGGATTGATAAACTGGAAGAAATCTTTTATAATCTAGGTACGGCTTTTGCTTCCGCTAAAACTCCCGTAAAAATTAGCAAGACTACTCAAGTCACTAAAAACAAAGGATCAACCTCTAGCAATGATAAAGGAGATCTTAAGATGATTAGTATCCATCCCAACTTTATTGAAGTCATAAGAGACCCTTTTTGCAAAAATAAGTTTTTCAATCTCATGCCTAGAAGTATTGTCACGAAGAACTTATATGCAAAATCCTTAAAAAATCCCAAGTGCTCGATCAAGGAAGTGGATGAATAATACAAAACTTAGATCTTACTCGTTATGCCTAGCTAGGGGCGTAAAACGATAGCGCTTGTTGGGAGGCAACCCAGTGAATAAAATTTATTTTTGATTTTTTTTTCTTTCTGTTCTTGAGTGTTAGCACAATTATTCTATTGTTATGATTGTGTTTTTTGTGTTTTAATTAATGTTTGTGCCAAGCAAGACCTTTGGGAAGACTTGGGTGAAGGATTATTTGATCTTGCTGAAAAAGAGAAACTTTTGCGCTCATGAGATTCGTTGTCAACTTTTTATAGAAGAGTGTTTTTAAGTTGATTATTTTTGGAGAGGATTAATAGACAAATTCCTCACGTCCACCAATTTATTTCATAACTTTTGGAGTTACATAAGTATTCGGAATTTTCAGATTGTTACAGACTGTTCTGTTTTTGACAGATTCTGTTTTCTTTGTGTTGTGTGCTTGTTTTGATGATTCTATGGTTTTCTTTGATGAGTTTTTTCCATAAAAAAATTGTAATATAATAGATATAATGCAAAAAAATGATACTAGGTTTGCTACAATACTTATAGTAGTGATTTGGTTTCTTATACTAACGGATCTCACGAAGGTTTTGTTTGAGTTTTGTGTGATTAAAGTTTTCAAGTTTTGTGTTATCTTACGATGGATGAAGGAATAAGGATAAGAAAAATACTAAGCTTGGGTATTCCCGAGGCACCGCAAGATAATATTCAAAGAAGTAGCAAGCAACTAAGCTTGGGGATGCCCCCGAGTGGCATCCCTGCTTTCTTCTAACGACCATCGGCATTTTACTCGAAACTATATTTTTGTTCGTCACATGATATGAGTTTTGCTTGGAGCGGCTTGTATGATATGAGTCTTTTCTTGTTTTTCTTTGTGTTTTAAGTGTTGAATCCTTGCTGGCCACACCCTTTTAAGAGAGCCAAAAATTGTGCTATGCTTGCTCCTATGCTTCACTTAAATTTTTAGAGCCATGGACTTGCTCTAGTACTTCAATTATATCTTTTTGAACATGGTGTGCTTTCTTAATTTTGAAGAAATGCTCTCATGCTTCACTTAGATTTATTTGGGAGTTAGTAAAATTTTAAGTAATTCTATCTTGCTTCACTTAGATTATTTCGAGAGAAAGAAAAAAATTATGCTCATGATCTTCACTTATATTTATTTGAGCTTATCAAAAGCAACATATGAAAATAGTCCCAAAGTGATAGATATCCAAGGAGGATATAATAAAAACTTTCATGAAGACCATTGGACAAATTAAAATAAACTTGATTCTTAGTAATGGTTTTGAGATATGATGATATGATATGTGAGTCATGTTGATGAGTAATTGTGCTTTAGAAAGAATATTGATGATAAGGTTTGTGATTCCCTATGCAAGCACGTAAGTCAATAGTTATGCAATGAAATTTATATCCTACTTATGTTGCATTATTTGGTGTTACTTATGCTTAAGGGAACGAGATTTTTTGCTTTTTGGTTGGTCGCTTCTCAATCTTTTTGCTAGCCTTCATTTTGCACTAAGTGTGATCACTACTTGTGCATCCAAAACCCTTTAAACCAGTTTTGCCTTATGAGTCCACTATACCTACCTATATGCGGTATTTCCATGCAGTTCTAAGCAAATTTGCATGTGCCATCTCTAATATTCAAAATAAATTTCTCTTTTGTGTGCTCTACTACTCGGGGGGCAGTAAAGGGTAGCCAATATTTTCCATGCTAGATGTGTTATTCTCACGATGAGTGTTTATTCACTTGTCATTGCACAAGAGTACGCCAAATGTACTAGGGATGCCCAGTCCTGAAATGAATAAGTGAATTTACTTTATGTTGTCAAATAATAAATTCCTTGGAAAGTGTTGGTATGGAGGGCACCCGTGGATACGGTTAGCCATGAAAAGTGAAAGTTATGGTGGAAAAAGAAATAAACTTTATTTTCTGTTTGGGAACCGCCTATGATGTATCTAGCATGAAAAGTGTTGGGATGCTCCAAGTCATTTTCGTTGGTAGGAAAAGTATGCCTCTAAAAATAATTTTATATCTCAACTTAAGCTTTGAACTCCGGCACCTCTACAAATCCCTACTTCCCTCCACGAAGGGACTTTCTTGTACCTATGCAATTTTTATTTTGAATTTGAGTCTCCATCTTCTCTTATAAAGCACCAACTAAGGGGAACTATGATCATATTTGAGCAACGGGTGTAGCTAATATTCGAGTGTGTTTCATGAATGGATCAATGATTGAGCATGATGGGCTAGGGATAACTTGCTTTAGTGTTGATATTTTGAAAGACATGGTTGTTTGTTGGTATGCTTGAGTATTAAAGTCTTCATATCAAAACTAGACTATTGCTTTGAATCATATAAAAGTCTATATGTCCATGCTATAAAGAAAAGAATGTGATGAACATGTTAGGCAACATTTCACATCAAAAATTCTGTTTTTATCACTTACCTACTCGAGGACAAGCAGGAATTAAGCTTGGGGATGCTGATACGTCTCCAACGTATCTATAATTTTTGATTGTTCCATGCTGTTATATTATCATTCTTGGATGTTTTACAATTATTTTATAGTCATTTTATATCATTTTTGATACTAACCTATTGACATAGTGCTCAGTGCCAGTTGCTATTTTCTGCATGTTTTTTACACCGCAGAAAATCGATATCAAACGGAGTCCAAACGCAACACAACTCCTGGAGGATTTTTTTTAGGCCCGAAGAAAGCCAGTGGGAAAGGAAGCACCTGAGTGGCTGCTCGAGGGGAGCAACACCCACCAGGGCGCGCCAGGGGGCCCAGGCGCGCCCAGGTGGGTGCTACCCACCTCTTTTGCTTTATAAATATCACAATATTCCAGAAATCCTAGGGGAGTCGACGAAATATTGAACCAGCCACCGCGGAGTCCAGAACCACCAGATCCAATCTAGACACCGTCATGGAGGGGTTCACCACTTTCATTGGTGCCTCTCCTATGATGCATGAGTAGTTCTTTGTAGACCTACGGGTCCGTAGTTAGCCACTAGTGAAACCTACGGCCCCCGGGTCTCTTTTCATCATATTTGCCTTTGCGATCTATTATCCCTTGCATTTATTTTTAGATCTATTAAATCAAAATACAAAAATACCTTACTGCAATTTATTGGTTCCGCGATCTATTTATCCTATCTACTACTTTTACCTCACGTTATTTGCCTATCTTGAGGGGCCGTACCCGAAAGGGATCGACAACCCCTTTAACACGTTGGGTTGCGAGTATTTGTTATTTGTGTGCAGATGCTGTTTACGTGGTGTGAGGAGGTTCTCTTACTGGTTCGATAATCTTGGTCTCATCACTGAGGAAAATACCTACCGTTGCTATACTACATTGTCCCTTCCTCTTTGAGGAAATACCGGCGTAGTTCTAGCAGACATCAGCGTGGAAGATGGTTTTGAGTGCGACCACATTGTCGAACGCCCGCAAACCTTCCTCTGGTTTGGAAGGATTCGGATGCGCATCCACGGACAAATACGAGTTCACATAGGATAGTAAACTACGTCTGGACACTTGTTGGTCCAAACGATTGCCGGCTATTTGTGTGTCCGTTTTGGTGATGCCCTAAAGAACTGGGAGGACAATGGGTGAGGAGCACGGCAAATGTTCTCCCGGAAGAATTTTTGTTTGCACTATCTTGAAGAGCAAAGTCAAGCAAGAACATGCCCGAAGAGCATAATCTTACAGCTCGAACAGGTCGACACTGCGTGCGCTTATTCCCTGCGTACGTTAATGTTGGTGTCAGGTGGAATCCATAGTAGATCATGCGATCTAGCATGTGCCGAAAGTCATCATGATGCACCACTGGTATTTGGTATTTTATTATTTTAGTGCAACAACAGTTTTTTCTTTCTTTACCGCTGCTCGCCAGAAACATGCAAAGTAGCCTTACAAACTAGTTGACCAGGCCTACACGAGAAATATAAATATGAAAACTTAACTTAATTCAGATTGTTCGTTCAAAAGATATAAATGTTTAGAAATCAGAAGCCAAAAAGAAAGTACGCGCGGAGGACTGAGTGCCCCTCACTTGCGTGCCCCAAATTCGCTCCCGGATTGCTAACGGTGCATGGGCGAAAGAAAAATCGAGAGTCACCGTCCATGCATCATGATCCTGCACTAAATGACCTATGGAAGTGTTATAGACGCCAATAAGACAACGTATGCACAAGGCAAGATAAGTTTCAACACAAAACCAAAAGGAAGTGAGATATAGATGGCCGAAAAGGCAGTCAACATGTTTGTTATGAGTTCGATTTTTCAGCAAACTAAATATACTTTTGACAATCACATCTCATAATAGAGTACACCAAATATTATCGATACAGATGTGAAGCAAAAATGGACCACTAATACAAATTTTGGTAGTAAACTGTAACGGAAATTAAGCTAACACATACGAACAAAAGCACGAGCTTATTCTGATCAGTGTCCGGCTTCAGGAGTCAAGATGAAGTAGGGTTTTGTCTCATCAACCGGGCGCTAGTCGACGAAACGGCACTGCTTTCTGATCTCCCCGTTGGCCTTGGTCTTCACCTCGATGTTGCCCATCTTAACCATTGCCTCCTTGAACTTTCGCTCCCACTTCCCGGGGTTCTTGGCGTTGTGTTCCACAGCCTTGAGTGTCTGCGGCGACAGCAGTGCCGCGTCCGATTTGAATAGCACTTTACGGTCAAGTACGTTCTGGTAGTACTGTCTGTCCAGGTCACGGGGGGTAACGACGTCCTGCACCACCACGGGGTCACCACCGCGGTTGCACCTCTGCTGTAGCGAGCTAGCCAACGTGGGTTCCATGGACGTGGGGTCCGAGGGGTCGGCTGGAAGGCGGTCAGCGAAGGACGAGCAGTGAGAGATCCCGACGGTGTGCGCGCCGGAGAGGGTGACCATGTCGTCGAGGTCGAGCCCCTTGGCTTTGAACATTGACTCCAGCACCGTGACGTTGGCGAAAGGAGGGGGCAGGTCACGGAGGGTCTCGTTGGCGAAAGACACACGCCCGTCGTACCGGCCAGCCGGCATCTTGAAGTCTACCATGCCGTTGCTGAGGAAGAAGGTGGCGTCGCGCCCAGCGAAGGCGACGATGTCAGCGCACGAGACAACCTCCTTGCACTCCTTCTCAAGCTTCTCCTTCGCAGCGTCAATCACCTCGAAGCCGCGGAGGCTAGGGAAGTTTGGGATGCCAAGCTTCTCCGGCTCCGGGTTGGCCGTCGTCGGGTCTAGGAGAACCGAGGCATCGCAACCCTAGAACAAAAAGGAGCTCACGCCCATCAGGACCTCAGAAACATATATATCTTACATTGCAATATTTATTGTTACACACGTATGAGCGCAGCATGGATTTCACTATATATATAAGCTTGCACGTACCCTGACGAAACAGTCGTGGAAGAAGAGGCGGATGAGCCCGGCACCGATGCCGCGATTGTTGTCTGTGGCGTTCTTTACGGCCTCCCTCACAATTGCCTCCGCATTAGGGCAGGAATAGCTGTAGTAGTTCAGGGAGAGCGCCGGTGCCGTAGGTGGTGTCGGGCTTGGGATGGGCGGCATTGGGTTGGGATACCCGTAGCTCGCTTGGCATGTGTGCGCCATACAACCGAGCAATGCTACCACAACCAAGGCAGCAAGCTTATCATTAGCCATGGTTGCAATGAGCTCTACAGCAAGCTAGAGCCTAGAGGCCGGCTTATATCTGGAGAGAGGATGAATATGGATGAGTGAAGGGAACTTGGTGTTGTGCAGGTCTATTTATAGCTAGCTTGATCCCTTCCAAGCTAATTAGACTGTCTAACGACCATGTGATGATGGATATTATGCATGCATGGGATTTTTCTGTAATCTTGTGAACATGCATATGTTAGGTTGCGCGTTTTAAGTCAGGAGAGAACATGCATGGTGAGCATAACCTCGCAGGACACAGCTCGCACAGTTGACATTGCATGCCCATTATTTCCTCCGTTGATGTGGGTGTCGGGTGGCACCTAGTGGTTCCGACAAGTTTTGTATCGTGTGCCGCATGTAAGGGATGGATATGCACTTCTTTTGTTGGGGACGGAGGGCAATCTCCAGCTTCTCTTGCGTGGATCAGGAAATTGTTTTCCCGGTCGTTGGGTTAAATTTTTGTTCCCGAATATGGCTGTAAATTTGTCTCTAGCCTCAACTAGTCTATACAAAAATAGTGAAAATCAGAATTTCTTGCATGCATGTGACAAGTTGGGTCATATATTTGACTAAACTAGTAAGCGTGCACGTGCAATACACGGCTCATCGAAATTCAAAAGTTAATACATAAACCTTGTAATTTGAATCTACATGTAACTACCTGTAATTCTACATGTGCGGTGATTCAAATTACCTCTATCTCTACTATGTTGTGAATTTCCAGACTCATCGAATTTGAGGAGAGAAAACATATCTTGCAACAGTGTGTGCTTCCATCAGTTGATTGGTTGAGATTCTTCTATGTGGTGTTGCATGCGTTTAGATCACTATTTTAGTATTCTAAACGCTTTTATATTAGTTTACGGAGGGAGTACTACTTATAATCCAATAAAACTGAATCATCTTTGTTGATCCGTTAGAACACATGGGCGTTATGCTAGTAACCAAGACTGCTTCACAAACGGACCCCTCTTATTTTTTCTCATGCGTGATATGTATGGTCAAAAGGTTGAAATAAGACAGGAATAAGAATAACAAAAGGCACAAACTGAGGAACTTGAGTAGTCAGGGCCAGACGGATCTACCCTGGAGGCGAGGCGACCACTGCTGATGCTGCCTTTTGCCCGCCCTGCCCCCGCCCCTGCTACTGAGTAGGTGAGTGAAATTGAAATTAAAATTCACTACTGAAATTGAATTGAATTACACTTGAGCCGGTTTTGATACTTGCTGCTGGAGTAGCATAGAATTAGCTAGGTTCTGATTCAGTATCTTGTATTGCAAGTTCCAGTTCTTCCGATTGAGTAGTAGGCATATGCAATTAGAAAGGCGATGGAACTATCAAAAAATGGGGGTTAATTGAACATGTATGCAGCTAAGACAACAAGTTGTTTTCTGCAAAAAAAATAATATATCAAGTTGTTTATCTGGTCCAAGAAAACACCAGCACATAGGATATTGAAGATTTAAAGAATGAACATAAGATATGGGTGCTGAGATTTCACTAATCAGATTTTAACATGACAACAAACATACACAGTAGGCTGTGCAGCAAGTTGCCTCAAACAGAAACTATGACTAACAAGTTATCTTAACAAATTAGTCGAGCCGACTATGAATGGCAAAACAAAAAGAAACGAAAGAATGGAGCATGTTTAAGTGGGCCAAACATGTGAGTACTGTTTTTCCTTGCTTGAACAAGCCAGCATTGAGCTAAAATCTTCTAATGCATTAGCTTTATGATGATGGTAATAACAGTTCAACAGTAACTAATGCTGAATTGACCTAAGTAAATTGGTCAAACAAACAGCTTGAAGACTTAATTCAGACCGCACCGCACCGAGCTGAGCAAATATATTGTAAAGATGCATATTTCTCAGTTTGCTGAATACTCCAAATCCGCAGTATAAGAAATACTCCATGTAAATAATCATACTCTTACAAATAATCTAGCAGCACAATGCTTGAGAAACTCGTACTCCTGCAAATAATGTAGCAGCGCACACTCATACTTCTCCTCCTTCAGAGAAATACTCCATGGATTAAACAAAAAGAATGTGAACTTTGCAGTTCTTACTGTACTACTCCATGATACCCCATGCAGTATGATTAAAACTACCCATGTTAAGTGTACTTTGTAGTATATCTGCAGATCATCAATGGAGAATGCCATTCTCCAGTTCTTGATCAAAAAGGGTGCATAACCTCTCAAGGATAACTGTTCGACAGAAAACCTAATTCTGCAATTCCACTGTTGTATTATCTACCGACGCTCAGCAATACAATGCCTAAATACCAACGCTCTTTTACTATGCAATTTCTGTACTCAACTAATCTGCATTTCCTACCTAAATCAGGGAGTCTTGGAAGATAAATCTTTTGATTTACAAGCATGACTGACAAATCCAATTAGACAATGGCGGTTTAAATGTGCACAAGTTACTGGAATAATGTCATACCTGTTGCCTAACAAAGGCAACAGTTTGAGCAGTACATCAAGATTTGAGAAAGCGTGATATAACTTCTCCATGACCAATACCATGACAACTGCACAAGTTAGACAACATATTTAATTAGCCATTTGTGGTTTCAATGTGCAGACGTCTGAATAGAGTTTCAACCTTCCAGATGGTAGATATATATGGACATCGACAAAACAATAGACGTTCACCAGTGGAAGGTTGTTTGCAAAAAGAAAATATAGTCCTGTATGTGTAGCACTGATTAAACTTAAGGGAAGCAACTAATTTCAGCTACAATATATTTGTAAACCATAGGTCCTAAATTGCGAAAATATATATTTGAGCACATGCACCCAGGCCCTCTTTATCTAGCCATCCATTTCCTGCTTTAAGATTCATGCAAATACATTTCTCTTTTTTGTTTCTCCCACATAGAATATATCTTGAAGTTCAAATCTATGTAGTGTGGCAAAGCTTTCTAAGTAGAATCTAGGATAAATCATTCAGAATTTTTTGTCAAACATAAATATACAAAATATGTTTTGTTTGATTAAAAAATCATATTTTTAGTATTTATGTCGGACAAAAGATTTGAAAGATTTATCCTAGATTCTAGTTAGAAAGCTTTGCCATCCTGCATAGGTTTGAACTTCAAGATATGTTCTATATGGGAGAAGCAAAAAAGAGAAAATTACATATAGAAACTTAGTTGTGTCGCACGGATTTTAAAGCGATATTGGAAAGCTAGGATAGCAGGGCCTGGGTGCAAGTGCTCTAAAAATCCACGTCCTCCTAAATTGAGTAACGAAATTTGAATCATGTATGAGCCCTAGTTCCCTAAATTGAGTGAGAAATCGGGAGAAATACTGCATGTGATCAGCTATGCTATACTGCAGGTGATGAATCTCCAGACAAATGATGAGTGGGGCATTTCCTCACCTTGCTGATTTCCTCTCCCGGAGCTTCTTCCAGCGCCGCCGCTCAGCCATGAGCTTCTTCCTATGCCGCTGCTCCGCCGTGAGCTTCTTCCTGCTCCACCGGAGCTTCTTCCTGCTCCACCGGAGCTTCTTCCTGCTCC
The DNA here is from genome assembly GCF_018294505.1 of Triticum aestivum. Classification (NCBI taxonomy): domain Eukaryota; kingdom Viridiplantae; phylum Streptophyta; class Magnoliopsida; order Poales; family Poaceae; genus Triticum; species Triticum aestivum. Next base: position 155,741,264 of record NC_057798.1, on the reverse strand, counting down.
ACCACTCCGCAATGAGCTTCTTGCCCGGCATCCCCTTCTTCCTGCTCTGCCGTCTCATCGTAGCTACTGCTCAGACCCAGGCCAGGTATACCTCGTCGGCAGTCCCAGGCCGGGTCGTCGAGGGCATGCTGCCCCTGCCGAGTGCAAAATCAGAAGGAGCAACCCCTGGTCAGCAGGCGTCGGGAGCATGTGAGGCGGCAACGACATTAATTCAGAATAGCCAATGATTTACAGTAGTACCTTGTCAATTGCCAAATCAGAAGCAGAGACATCGCAAGCGGCGGCAGCAACATGAAGCTTCTTTTTGACCCTCTTGGTATCCAGGGCGGGGCTCGCCTCATGCCGGAAATCACTATACGAAGATCGCAGCGTGGCGGAATCAACGGCGGCATGCGCATCCTCGTTGCCACTGACGCCGACCTTCTTCCACTTCTTGAGCCCATTGAATCCCTAAGAACTCAACTTCCTGCCTTTCTCATCGACGGGTTCCTCCATGACCGCCGCCGCTGCCGGGAACATGGATGTCCAGTGCCTCCTCTTTCCCTTTCTGGCGGGCGTCGCCTCTAACAGCAAGATCTCGGGCATGAGGATTGAAGCACGGTTGTTCTCGTTCACTTGAGTTAATTGCAAGGAACTACCATACTTCAGCAAGTTGTAACGAGTCAGTACCACTAGTCATTTTTTTTTGCCATGCAGTACCAACTCTAAGCCTAAGTATTGCATAACGGTCTGACAGCTGTATAAGTGTGTATTGACCCGTATTTGACATAAAGGGCCCACATGTCAGGTGCCACCGTGGCTTACCCGCGCGCACCCGCTCGGTCACTCCATGTAGCCTGGTCCGGTCGAACCCGTACGCAGCCAGCCGCACTCGACACTCTGTCCCTCTCCTCGCCGCATCGCCCTCCTCTCTCCAGCCGCCGCCGCTCGCCGCGCAGACCGCTGCGTCCGCCCCCTTTGAGGATGAGAGCAGCGATGACTTGTCCAGCCTGCAGATCTCCTCCGACGACGACGGGATGCATTATCAGGTCAGTGGTAGAGCTAGGGTTAGGGTTAGGTCATTTGGGGATTTGGGGATTTCATGATCTGGTTTTCTGATTTGAGTATTTGCTCCCTGTAGATTCCTGCTAGCATTGAAGACCAAGACTACAACAGCTTGGAGATGGCACCCGAGGGGCTTTGCGTGGAGCATCGATGGAAAAAAAATATTTTTTTAGGGATAATGGAATCCCTGATGGGACGGTACGTCCAAGTTTTCAAGTAATTATGGGTGAAGCCGGCAATAAAAGGGCGCGCAGGATTAGCTAACAACCGGCTAATTTGTTGGCTGCATGCACCACACCTTTCTCTCTCTTTTTTTTTGTGTGGAAGGCATGCACCGTATCTCACAAGATGGATAAGTATGAGTTAGTTTTTTTATGTGTTAGCTAGGTTGGCAAAACTACTGCATGGCCTCACAAAATATTCTATCTACCTCGATCCCATACGTGCGAACAAATTATAGTATATGCTCTTGGGTATGTACTGGAGCCATCAATTTTTTATAGTATGTTTTGAAAAAAAATTGTAGTATGGTAGTATATTCCGAAAAAAAATAGAGTGGTAGTATATTACAAAGAATAATATGGTAGTATGTAGTATGACCTGAGGAATATATGCCGTTGAAAAAAATAGTATGTAGTATGGTAGTATATTCCGAAAAAAATAGTATGGTAGTATGTACCAAAAAAATAATAGGGGAGTATGTAGTATGGACAGAGGAGTATGTGGTTTGGAAAAATTGTATTTTGGGGTATATGTATACTTCCAGCAGTAGAAAGGAGTATCAATATAAAAGAAAAACCCAACGATATATGTTCATTTTCTTAGCATACAAACTATGTGCCCCGAAAAGGTTGTATAGGTTTTTTTCAGAATATACTACCATACTTTAGTTGTAGTATGTGTGTACGTTCAAGAAACGAGAGTACGTGATTTTTTTTCCTGAAATTAAGCAATTATATACTTTTCTTCGAACCAAAAGCAATTATATATATACTCCCGAAGAGTATGTAGTGTCTAGTATCTACATGTTTCTGTGTGTATATGGAGTTTTTTAAAAGAGAATATGTAGTGTGAACTAGTATATACAGTTTAAGTATGTGCATGCATACAGGAGGCTAGATCTGGAACGTAGCCAGGTAGTTGAAAACGTGTTGGCTAGCTATATTCCGGGCCATGCATGGAAATTGGAATTATCTGG
>NC_057798.1:155730459-155739012 GCF_018294505.1 Triticum aestivum | reverse complement strand
GCATTGTTTGGTTAGCCACATGTATAATTGTTTGCTATATTGCAGGAAGCTGTCAATTGTGGTTTCCTTGCGGCAGCCGCGACTCCGGCGGCGAAGGGCGCGGCAGCGGGCGGCTCCGGCGGCCCGCGACTCCCGTGGCGAAGGGCGCGGAGGCCCACGGCTACCGTGGCGAAGGGCGCGGCGACCTGCGGCGAAGGGAATGGCGGGCGGCTCCCGCGGCTAATGGTTGCGGCACGGGTGCGGGCGGAACAGTGGGGCGAGAGGTGGGAGGGAGGAGGTGGGGAGAGATCGTGCGGGCATGCAGTGGTTTATTTTATTTTATTTTTTGACTGGCGGGGTGGGGCAGGTTTAGCTATCGATTGGCTTAATGCGTGGTTTGTACCGTCCAGTGGCATGATGGGTAATTAAAGCGTCAAATATGTTTGATGCATTGAGGTGATTTAGACCATTAGATTTGTACTATTCGATGGCTGAGATAATTTGGTTCTCCGTCCTTTCGTGCTTTTATAGGGGTAGTAGATACACCACCTTAGGCCGAATTCTGTACCCAATACACACTAATAGAATCGCTGCGCACGCCGAATTCACATAGTTTGCCAAGTTTCTTTCGCCAGGTGCTTGACGGCAATAGCAGTCTGCCGAGTAAGAACGTAAATGAACTCGACATATCAAAAGAACCCGGTAAACATAACTATTTGTCCAGTGCCGAGGAAAGGGGACCGGTGACAAGAAGAATCTCGGCAAAGTCTATTCTTTGTCGAGTTCCTCCTGATAGGTAGTCACCAGTGTACTGATAGGTGGGCCCCACCAATGGCCAGGGGACGGGACTGTAATGGCGATCTGTTTTTGCCGAGTTTACAATAACAAGAGCTCGACAATTTGTCTCCACCGCTTTTATTTTGATATCTAATACAAGAGGTCATTGCTTTGCCGAGCTGCCACTTGATGGGAATGCCAGCGGCCACTTTTTCTGTCGAGGACCCGTGGAAAAAAATCTGGAAAAACACATACCCTTCATCCCCTGCGCTATAAAAGCTAGACACCGTGAGTGGTTGGCTCGTTTTCTTCCTTCTTCGTCTTTCCCGGTGGCGGCCGCCCCTCCATCCCACCCTAGCAACCGCGTTGCTAGCCCTCCTTCCCCACCGCCGCCCCACGCACCGTCTATTTCCCGGGCCAACTCCTATCCCAGCAGCCTACCGGCAACGCACTCAGCCGGCGACGCCGGAGCTCCTACACTACACCGTCCGTCTCCTCTCCTAGCTCCTCGAGGTGGGTTTCTTGACCCTTTTTTATTTTTCTTTTTAATTTTGATAAAATGTACACCAATTTATTTGTTATCATTATTTTTAGTATAGTTATTAGAGAAGTTCTTATGTAGTATTGCTAGTTGCTAACTATCTATTTAGGTTAATATTTATTGGATGACATGAAATGACATATAAATTAACATGGATATGATGAAATCGATGTAGAAATTACTATAAACAAGACTGAGAAAGAAGATGAAAGGAAATTCAAAAAGAAGAATAAGTTAGTAGTGAAAAATGAACATTTTGTTAAAATGTGGATAGTTGTGGAAACATTGCGGCATGCTTGTGGAGATGGGGAAGAAGGTGAGATGAACGGGCGCTTGCGGATGCGGCATGACCGCATCCTGCGGCGGATGTTTCAATGGGATCGAGAAGAGAAAGATGTGGAGACAATGGAGGGGAACACTACAGAGAACACGGGATGTTTCTAGTCTGGGTATAAGGTGGAGGGCGCGTGGTTAGGTGGGTCCATGGGGCACGTGGTGAGCTGCGAATGTGACTTACGCGAGCGATAATCAGTCGGTTGATACAAAATGTTTTCCTTCGGGTGTAGGTGCACCTGGGTGAATAGTAAATTAAAAATAAAATAAAAAATAGCTGAAATTTTAGGACATGAAACATGGTCAAATATTTGAAACAAAATGTTATTTGTGAGGGCTCCTAGAAGGTTATTTGTGGTTGAAACTTTTCATGAACATCAATATTTGATGTCCTAAAATTTAAGTTTTTTGTGATTTTTCTGTATTTATTTGAATTTACTGTTCATGGAGGGGGTAGGTACACCAGGAAGTAGAAAATCCACTCTCGTTTGTGTTTTTAGCTGGCTTGTGTATGTCGTGCATGTGTTGAAGCGTTAAGTTGGACAGAAATAGCCAATTAGAGCATCTACAATCATGACTGTCTAATATTGATCTCCAAACGTCCGCGGATGTGCTCGTGACCGGAGATGTCCATTGTGACCCTATGGATGCATGCAACCATTTGTCCTATATCCTATTTGAATTGTCCAATAAAATGCATGTGATTGTTGGGGATCGACAAAGAAAGAGAAAAGATGGTCTGGGGTGAGCCGAATCCTACGTGAAGAGCTGCCTGGACATACCCGTACATTTCAATATGCTCCCCGTATTTTGTGCGGATACGAGGATTTGTGACTAGACTAGTCATATGTGAACAAAGCGAGGGTCCAGTTGGGTGGCCATTTCCCTTCTCTTTTATCCTGACAAGGACCGAGCTGTTTGATTAGACACTTTAGGAGTCTGGTTGTAGATGCTTTTAGTAGGTTAAGTATAAGGGCATCTTCAATGGCAACTCGTAAATTTCCTCCCGCATGTGAGCGTGGACCGGATGCGGGATGCCGACATCCAACGCTAGCTGCATACACTAGTAGAAAAAGCTACATTTGTCCCGGTTCACAAGGCCCATTTGTCCCGGTTCCCGAACCGGGACTAAAGTGTCGGTACTAAAGCCCAATACCTTTAGTCCCGGTTCGTCTATGAACAGGGACATATGGGGCTCCACGTGGCCGCCGTGGCTTGCCCAGGCAGGAGGGTCTTTTGTCCCAGTTGGTGGCACCAATCGGGACCAAAAGGCATCCATGCGTCAGCAGTTCAGTGGCTGGGGTTTTTATTTTTTTTAAAAGGGGAGGGGGCGGGGGAGGGAGGTTTGGGGGTTTTAGGATTTTTGTAGGGTTAATTTAGGGGTTTCATATATTGTGTTAGCTAGCTAATAGAGAAAAGTGTCCTCTTTTATCTCCGTGCTTGGTCGACGCTACGTACTATCTCTACTATTAAAGCGGAATCGAACGTCGTGATGGTTCAACCTCTTTTCAGTCTCACAACCCCTCCACGCACGATAGAAAAAAGAAAAGAAAAGAAAATCTCTACTATTAAAGCGGAATCGAACGTCGTGATGGTTCAACCTCTTTTCGGTCTCACAACCCCTCCGCGCATGATAGAAAAAAGAAAAGAAAAGAAAATAAAAAACCCACAAGTACGCACGTCCCAACTCCCACCTCCCACTTCCCACTCCTTCCGCCAGATCCTCGCTCTCGATCCGGTGTCTCTGCAGAGACGAATCGCCGCCGCCGGCCTATTCCCGCCTACGTCGACCTTGAGCGGCAACACAATGCAGCCAGACTTCTATACTAGATTGGAGCGGTGGATCTACATCTATCTCTTCTTCACCGAGTCCACGAGGTACTCGACGTGGCAGGGGCGACGAACAGGAGCACCACATCGACAGCAGCGACGAACGACGGCCCAGGTGTTGCCATCTCCTTATCTTCGATCCAACCCATCTTCCCCTCGTATCCTGTACTCCCGCACCCCCTCATTCTTCTCTCCCGTGGCAGGGACCGACGAGTTGCAACGGACGGGGGGCAGTCCGGCTGCTGGCGTAAAGGACGACGGGTGGTGGTAGGGCCGTGGGAAGAGCAGGTAGACGGAGAAGGTTGCCTATGGAAATCTGGCAAGTGGCAGCGGCATACAGGTATTACAGTTTGATGTTTGCTTTTTACCTAGATGAATACTTATAACACTGAATTCATGAATGTTGACTTATATTATTGTATTTTTGATGTTTGCTTGTTGTCGTAATCTCATGTATAGGCTGTGCTGATTCTTAAATTGCCAAAAGAGACCTTAATAGAAATCACTCAAGTCACTTTTTATTGTGGAAACTCGTTGTATGTGTAAATTTATTTATACTCTCGGTCTCGACTCATTTGATTACGTTTTCACTTGTGGAGTTCATGATCAACTGGTCATGAACATCAATTATCTTTACTGTTGAATCTATCTTATTTTGGTTATGTTGATGGCAAGACCAAGCGGGAAAACACCAGAAATAAATTCAACTTGGGGAAGAGAATCACGAGGATGAACTCCTCGGCTGCTTCTAGCGTGTTTTGTGGTGGAGGAACATAGAAATCTCCGTTTCCTCATTACTTTATTCCGATGGTTTATTTGCCATACGTTACATTGGCGAGAGGTGGGGTACCAGAAGGAGGCGACATTAAAATCTCTATTTCCTCATTACTTTATTCTGATGGTTTATTTGCCATATGTTAGATTGGCGAGAGGTGGGTTACCAGAAGGAGGCGACGTTAAAATCAGTGCCAGTGACGACGATGATGGACACGATGAGCTTGGTTGGCAGTGGCCGCCGCAACAGTGTTGTACTCGGAGCCCATGCTATCCGAGCTCGACAATACGAACAGCTCAGTCCTTTTGCAGCCGTGTTCATCGACAAGTTGTCCATACAGTACCTTGGCATCAACAACCACGGCCATGATAGCGGAGTTGTGCTGGCCGACAGCCCTGCTACCATGCGCCGAGCAGTCTACTGATTTCAGAAGACCGTGAGGACTGCTGGGCTCAAGGGGTTGAATCGGGTTCACCACATGTGGTGGCAACCTGGGTGAGCTGCCTTTTGTTGTCCCTTTCTGCTATTTGGTATCTCTAGCCTGGTTTTAGTGCTCTGACAGGAATTAGCAATTCTAAACTTGAGACCAAAAGGAGTTGTAAGAAGAAAGGTGTTGTAAGAAGTGTTCCTTCGAAATTGTACACTAAACTGCTTGCGCATTTTCATGCAGGTTGGCACTCATCTTGGAGCACAATTAAATGGAAATCAGTAGCAAAACCACAATCTGCATAGTGGTAATCTAATCCTAGAATTTAGCTTCATTTATATATTTCGAAGTGGTTCCATGATTTTATATTTTGCGTACTATGTTTGGACTGTAACATTTAACCTGGGATTTTAAGTGTGCGAACAGTTGATATGGGTTACAATTGAAACTTACATTCATTCTTCTGAATAGAAGAAGGGGCTTCTGAGTGGCTTCTGATTGTACTAAAATTTCTTAAGAGCCGTAGTAACTTTATTATGTAGCAATCCGTTAATTAAGAAGTGATATCCTCCCATTGCTTTGAAGTGAACGCAAATTTCGGGGGGATACTCTTATTCATTGCAAGCATCACTAAGCGCAACTTCTGGAACTTTAATTTAATCAAAAGAATACTGAAAAATACTTTTTGCATTAATTTTATACTCCCTTTGGTACACCATGTCATATAAATGTGATGCAAATTGTTGTAGGTTCAGTTTTACATGCTCCTCCTGCCCATATCACAAGAGTCTATTTCAATATATTCCCCTTTTTATATTTTACAAAATACACTTGCCACCATGGAAGTGACATGTTATTCCTGAGAATTCGATTAGTTTGAGTTGATACCATTTTCTTTCCATTAATTGTTAACAACATCTCCTTGATTTATATATAGGTCTTACCTCTTGCAGACTGTTTTATTTTCTTCATTGGAAGACTTATGTAATACTTGATGTCTTGCTTTGTAATAGAAACTTCACCTTTGCTTATAGTTTTCTTGGTGTTGTTCTGCGCCTGATTCCTTAATTCGAATATAGAGTTAAAATTATGATACAACATGACATCATTCTTTTGGGAATATCAAAAGAGTAAATTTAACTTCTCAGCACACATGCATTTTTGACTGCTCTTTATGAACCAGAACATAAGAAAAACAAGAGTACCCACTGCCAGTTAAAGATTAGCCAGATTAACACAAGTGAATTTTTGTCCTGTTCAGTGATATGCATTTCATCAGCTATAGCTTCTCGCCATTACTGTATGTACTGATACTCCAAATGGAAATGAAGCGTTCAAAGTGGACAATTCTCGCCATATGGCTTGATTACCATAAAATTTACTACAAATCTTGACCTCTGTTGCGTTACAGTAATTTCCTCGAGATTATCTTATTAGCATAGACTGAAGAGAGGTTCATCTTATTAGCATGCTATCGTTTTTACAACCTAACAAAAATGGTGAATTGTTGAACTTCAGACTTCAATGGAGGTGCACCGGATGAACCGGAGGTGATCATTTTGGACTGCACGGATTTGGACTATGCACGGATGTCCTAATTCTGTTAGGTCCAATGGGCCCTGCTTAATACATCAAACAACCACATTTTTTCATGCATTATGATGACTGATCCTTGTAAACTGCATTACATATAATATTTATAAAGCTCTCTTCTTGTAACCATTGTATATGCATAATCGAAAACCAACCCTTAATTAGTGGCACAAACACACTGACATCCAAAGAATGGATTAAGTGCTAGGGAGAAGGGAGGGCGAAGATGAAGGCTCTGCTATGTAGGTGGCCTTGATGTAACTAGAGCATTCTTTGGTCATGTTAGAGACTTATTAGTGATAGAGCAGTAAATTATTTTGTTAGGATAATAAATTGTGTGTTACGTTCTTTTATACGGATGATTTTAATCCCAAGGTAGGAGTGTTCGTACAAGTGGAACTATGACCTCTCATGCAATGTTTAGAAAAAAAATTAGGCTTCTTTGGGTTTCTGATGTATAACATTGAAAAAAACATAATTGGGTATCAGTCGACTTACTCGAATTTGTGGTGTGAGGTTAGTGACATTGGGAATGACTTTGGCAATTTGGCATACTTGGAGGAAACTCATGCAAATTTGGAGTGGGGCTGTGAATAGCAACGGTTGTTTGGTGGTCTTGGAGAAAATATGGCAGATTCGGAGCAGGGGTGACAACATAGCAAGCGATAGCGCGATGACCAAAGAGTTGTAGCGCAAAGCTAGCTATAGATTCTTTTTGTTGGCCCGTGGCAACGCACGAGCATTCAACTAGTACGTATAGAGAGGACTCGACACGCTAGCTAGCTAGTAAGCAAATGAAGGAAACCATTAAGTATAGAAGATCGTCATGAACATATACAGAGAGAAGTGATCGACCTCTCCTTCTCCGAGAGATTGGTTGAACAACAAGTTTTCATATATCTATCCAACGCTACTGGCTACATATATACAATATAAGATCTGTTACAATCCCCTAACATCTGAACTCAAGTTCCACATGGTATTTTCTGTCTTTATCGATGACGTGGTCAAGAAAGAATCCCGCCAATTCCCCTTGAATTGCTCGTATGCGATCTTGTGGTAGGAGTTCATCCCGCATCTGAAACATCTAATTTGAAGAAGGGGGTCAATACATATATATGAACGAAACTCAACACAAATGATGGTAATAAAATAAAATTGTGAATATTATTGCTTACGCACTTCATATTATTTTTTAGAGTAGCCCCGCTAACAGGTCGTGTGGTGGATGAACTCGCAAATGTAGTATCCACAGTAATTATTCCCGGGTTCCTGCCACAACCATTTTACAAGAAAAATAGGTCAATCAAACTTATAAGCAAGCATCCTAAATGGTATTGATGAAACTAGCTAGAATCAATGGGAGATGCGCGGAACTAGCTAGTAGTACTTACTTTCAGGTGTTAAATCACAGCTCCCCCGGCAGTCCTAGACCTTCTGCGGTGATCTTTTTCCAAACCTTGGCAGACAAAGAAAACATTTACTTGATATCAGGAAATGAACAAAGTTGCCAATATGGTGTGGTAATGATCAATTGAACTTACTTCTCGAGCATTTTAGTCATGGTCGCATACTCCTCGGGATCTTTTCGTCTCGAGTCTATGGCGGTTACTAGTCCCTGCTCAAGCTTAATCTCTAGTAGAATAAAGTGGAAGCTGCGCACGCATGCATAACTAATCAATTAAATTACTATAACCTCGAGTAATAAGGGAAACCGAATATGCACAAGACAGTAACACTCACTTGAATTCGTAAGGAAAGACTATTGTATCTTTGTTTTGATTTCGAGGTAGCAATCGTAGCAAGTTGGCCTTGGTTTTGTTTGGCATCATGTTTAACATTTCATTCATTTATGAGATTTGTGTTAATGAACCCAATATCACCGATTTGTCTTTTTTTTAATCCGGCGATCTTCAATCTGCATAATATAGTGAGGACAATTATATATACATGCAATGAAAGAGCTGAGCTATATAGAGAGACTTAATTACAGAAGTAGTACTTACAGAAAGTACCAAGTGATGATTACTTTGTCGAGGGCCTTTTGATTGAAAAACTGGAAGAAATCCTCATATGGAACAGAAAACAGATCAATTTCAACGTGGTCGTGCTCCTCTTTAACTCTCAGCGTCAAAGTATCCTTCCCAGACCTGCTGCAGATGTCCATGTACCAATCATGGAATCTTCACATCATTGTTGTTAGAGGAGGATGACCAGGTTTGACGAGAGGCTTCCCGTGACGGTATTTGAATGTGTCCACCTCCATTGTATTAAAAAGTGCATCGTCAGGCATGTAAT